>NC_040076.1:13730673-13927355 GCF_003369695.1 Bos indicus x Bos taurus | reverse complement strand
TTTGTGACCCCATGAATTGCAGCATGCCAAGCCTCCCTATCCATCACCAACTCCTGGAGTTCACTCAGACTCACATCCATTGAGTCAGTGATGCCATCCAGCCATCTCATCCTCTGTCGTCCCCTTCTCCTCCTGCCCCCAATCCCTCCCAGCATCAGAGTCTTTCCAATGAGTCAAGTCTTCACATGAGGTGGCCAATAAAATCTATGCCACAACAAATAATGCCAAAGAAGCTGAAATTGAACAGTCCTATGAAAACCTATAAGACCTTCTAGAACTAACACTGGGAAAAAAAAAAAAAAAAGATGTCCTTCTCCTCATAGGGGACTAGAATGCAAAAGTAGGAAGTCAAGAGGTACCTGTAGTAACAGGCAAGATTGGCTTGGAGTAAAAAATGAAGCAGGACAAAAGCTAACAAAGTTTGCCAAGAGAATGCACTGGTCTTAGCAAACAGCCTCTTTCAACAACACAATAGACAACTCTACACATAGACATCACCAGATGGTCAACACTGAAATCAGATTGATTATATTCTTTGCTGCCAAAGATGAAGCAGCTCTATATAGTCAGCAAAAAACAAGACCTGGAGCTGACTGTGGCTCAGATTATGAGTTCCTTATTGCAAAATTCAGGCTTAAATTGAAGAAAAGTAGGAAAAACCATTAGAACATTCAGGTATGACCTAAATCAAATCCCTTATGATTATACAGTGGAGGTGACAAATAGATTCAAGAGATTAGACCTGGTAGATAGAGGGCCTGAAGATCTATGGACAGTGGTCCAGAACACTGTACAGGAGGTGGTGACCAAAACCATCCTCTAGAAAAAGAAATGCAAGAAGGCAAAGTGGTTGTCTGAGGAGGCCTTATAAATAGATGAGAAAATAAGAGAGGCAAAAGGCAAAGGGAAAAAGGAAAGATATACCCAATTTAATGCAGAGTTCTAGAGAACCAAAACTTCCCTGGTGGCTCAGATGGTAAAGAGTCTGCCTGCACTGTGGGAGACCCAGGCTTGATCCCTGGCAGGCTGGGGAAGATCTCCTGAAGAAGGAAATGGCAACCCACTCTGGTATTCTTACCTGGAGAAGTCCATGGACAGAGGAGCCTGGTGGGCTACAGTTCATGGGGTCACGAAGAATAGGACATGACTGAGTGACTAACTCTTTCACTTATTTTTTTTTCCTAGAGAACAGCAAGGAGAGATAAGAAAGCCTTCTTAAGTGAACAAAGCAAAAACATAGAAGAAAACAATAGAATGGGAAAAACTAGATATCTCTTCAAGAAAATGGAAGATACCAAGGGAACATTTCATTCAAAGGTGGGCACAATAAAGAACAGAAATGGTAAGCACCTAACAGAAGCAAAAGAAATTAAGAGGTGGCAAGAATACAGAGAAATATACAAAAAATGATCTTCATGACCCAGAAAACAATAATGATGTGGCCACTCCCTAAAACCAGACATTGTGGACTGTGAAGTCAAGCAGGCCTTAGGAAGCATTGCTGTGAACAAAGCTAGTAGAGATAATAGAATTCCAGTCGAGCTATTTTAAATCCTAAAGATGATGATGTTAAAGTGTTCAATATGCCAACTGGTTTAAAAAACTCACCAGTGGCCACAGGACTGGAAAATGTCAGTTTTGATCCAGTTCCAAAGAAAGGCAATGCCAAAGAATGTTCATACCATTGCATTCAAAAGGTATCTTTGGTGAAGTGTAGTCTATTTTACTACTTCCATTGGTTCAAGAAAATTAACTCCTCATTAATCTCTATAACTGAAAAGGACCAGGTTAATACTGAGAGGTATACTGGAAGAAGAAAAACAATGCCCGTGGCAAATGGCAATTACACCTTTGATTAATACAGTTCTAGCTTGTTTCCTCAATTTCTATAAAGTGGGATTCAAATAAAACTCCAAAAAGAATGGTAACAATGGAATGACTAACAACTATGAGGAAAGACTTAAACTTATACTTCGAGGAGAATGGAAAAGAAAAGGTTGACTGAAAACAACTGTTATTAGAATCCACAAGTAATGTACATGTGGCTATGGATTCAACTTGTTGTAGCACCAGTGTACATAGACATTTAAATTTATTTTCCCCTTTAGAACAAATGCTTTTTCTTTTTTCTACCCTACAGTCCTTCTTTCCTGAAGCAGCAGTATTCCTTTCATTCTGGTAATTGTGCTTTCTTCTTGCTCCAAATATATCAATATTTCCCATGTGTGCTGTGCTTAGTCGCTCAGTCATGTCTGACTCTGTGACCCCATGGACTGTAGCCTACCAGGCTCTTCTGTCCATGGGGATTCTCCAGGCAAGAATACTGAATTGGGTTGCCATTCCCTTATCCAGGGGATTTTCCCAACCCCGGGACTGAAGCTAGGTCTCCCACATTGCAGGCAGATTCTTTACCATACCAGGGAAGTCCAATTATTTCCTATATGATCTGTTACTTTCGGATTCAACTATTTATTGGAGACAGTTGATTAGGTATGGGATTATTGATTGGTGTGGGAATATTTTCCTGGAAACTTCTAAACTGAAGCTTAGATTGCCTATTCTCTGCTTGGATTTCTAATATGTATAATTTGGAACATTGAGCCATCAGTTGACAAAATTTGGTTAGAAATGAGTGAACAGAGCCAATATGCAAAGAAAACAAGAGGATGCAATTTTATATAAATATACATTGAAAGGAAAGTGAAAGCCTCTCAGTTGTGTCTTACTCTTTGCAACCATATGGACTATAAAGTCCATGGAATTCTCCAGGCCAGAATACTGGAGTGGGTAGCCTTTCCCTTCCCCAAAGGGTTTTCCCAACCCAGGGATTAAACCCAGGCCTCCCGCATTGCAGGTGGATTCTTTAACAGCTAAGCCACAAGGCAAGCCCAGATATGAATTAGGTATTCTGAATTATTCTACCACACTTGGCTTTCTTAATCTCCAGGAGTTTTGCTTATCAAATATTTCCAACACTTCAGGCATATCACCTCTACCTCCTGAAGTCTATACCAGGGCTGTATAAAATGTATGGCAGTACCTTTTTTTTTTTCCAGTAAAGAAAGGTATGACAAATTCAATCTCAACATTATTCACAGTAAAATACAAAATAATATATTTTCCATTTCTTTCCTTTTCTCAATTTTGTCATAGGCACTACTCTATAGGGTTCAATAAAGTTCATTTTTATGTCAACCAAACTTTATTGATTCAGTTCAGCTTCATGAGTTTACACTGAACTACTGCTCACCCTCAAAGAATGCTAATCAAGTAATTTCATGACATCTATATAACCTTGCAGTAAAGGCACACCAGTGTAAAGTGGGTGGGTGATTACATTCTATTTGATGCTTGATTTACTCTACAGCTGTCTCCAGCAATGAAATATAGCAGCTAGGAACTAAAGGTTGGGTGGTTTTCAAACAGATTAGGAATTATATGGTGAAGAGGGTAGATCCCTGGGGGAACACTAAGAATGAATTGGCTTACTTAAAAACTCTTGGTTTTGTCAGGATCTGGTTTACATTTGGATTTGTTTCAGACTAAAATAAGTTAGAAATTGGACAGGCACACACACTTGTTTCTTTGCTAATCTACTTAGAATAACTAAGAAACATTTCATCTGACTACTGTAGGAAAGGTTAATACTTAAAAATCTTTACTGATACAAAAGAAAAATAAGATGTGCTTAACATCAGCAGAGAGCCAGTTTCTACACGTGCCACTTCCACTTAACAATGCCACTGAGGCACTGTCCAAATACCCCTGAAGATATAGTTGCTCTGAATATTTACTGAAATGAATTTATTTTTGAAAGTGAATAATATTGTCATATTATTATTAAAAAAAGAGGCAAGCTTCTTTTATCTTTAGGTCAAGTTTAGAAAATTCAACAGCGATATAGTTTTCTGACATTGCTACAGTAATAACAATGAAAAGGTACCGTTATAATATCCAACCAGTATACGAGACAGCAAAAGAGACACTGATGTATAGAACAGTCTTTTGGACTCTGTGGGAGATGGAGATGATTTGGGAGAATGGCATTGAAATATGTATAATATCGTATATGAAAGGAGTCGCCAATCCAGGTTCGATGCGCGATACTG
Source organism: Bos indicus x Bos taurus (assembly GCF_003369695.1). Classification (NCBI taxonomy): domain Eukaryota; kingdom Metazoa; phylum Chordata; class Mammalia; order Artiodactyla; family Bovidae; genus Bos; species Bos indicus x Bos taurus. The sequence goes on along the minus strand of NC_040076.1, from coordinate 13,923,246 downwards.
GATGCTTGGGGCTGGTGCAATAGGACGACTCAGAGGGATGGTATGGGGAGGGAGGAGGGAGGAGGGTTCAGGATGGGGAACACATGTATACCTGTGGTGGATTCATTTCGATATGCGGCAAAACCAATACAATATTGTAAAGTTAAAAATAAAATTAAATTTAAATAAAAGAAAAAAAAAAATAAATATTTATAATCTGACATTTCAAATTCTTATGCAAAATATTGGTTTGAAATATCTATTAAAAAGTAATATGGCATAATTAATTTAATCATATACAGAACAATGAGGCCATGTACACTTTGTTTTATTATGCAGTGAAAAGGGAATTTAATAGTAATGAATCTAAAATAGTTTTCTTCCCAAGTATCAATTTAGAATCAATACTTATACTTTTCTATAGTTCATCATTTTATACATAGAATAATAGAATTTGCTAATTTTGATGAAGCATATACAATTCACAAAACAAAAAAGCAAGTTTAAACATGAACTATTAATATATGATTTAAAAATTGAGGAAAGTTCAACTTTTAATATATTTGCAATTCTACCAGGTATCTGAAAATACAGCATTTGGTGTGTAGGATACATGGGTAGTACTATAGACAACAGGTCATTATTCAACAAAAGAATGATTAAATATGTAAAAGGAGATATAACATTTAATATTAATATAAGATAACCAAGTAAATCATTTAAAGATGAAAAATAGAGGTTATTTTGAATTTTAATTGCACTATAATTTAAAAGAGTCTGACATTATACATGTCAGTTAGGCTACCATCTCCTCTTTCTTCCTTGGGTCACATCACCCTTGTTCTTATAGGAATTGTGCTGCATAATAAGTTGCTTCAGTATCCAACTCTGTGTGACCCTATGGACTGCAACCTGCCAGGCTCCTCTATCCATGGGATTATCCATGCAAGAATACTGGAGTGGGTTGCTGTGCCCATCCTCCAGGGATCTTCTCAACCCAGGGATTGAACCTGCATCTCTTATGTCTAACCTGCATTGGCAGGAGGGTTCTTTTTTATTTTTTTGGCAGGAGGGTTCTTTACCACTAGCACCACCTGGGAAGTACCTAAAATTATTTCTACTTTTCCTTTCCTATTAACAAGAGATGAAACTTTTTTTTTTCTCTTAAAGTGGCTTACAAATGCTTTTATTAACTTAATAAATTCAAGTTCCCTCCTTTAGAGGTCACTAGAATTAATGATTGTACTTCATGATTATTCAAATTATTGTAATCATCTGAAGCTAATTCTTTGCCAGTAGCTGATCCTTGGTTTTATTTGGGATAGTTCAGAACTGCGTGACCTATTTTCCTTCAAATTTTAGGTTTCATAATCTCTATTGGCCAATTTGGCTGCATGAATAAGTGTTTTATTAATAATACTCCTGATGTAAGAGTATCTGCAACTGCTTTGTGACTAAAATATAATCTGCATAAGTTAAAAATACTCTGAATAAAACTCTTTTTACTTAATAGATCCTTGGCAATGTAAATTTGTCTAAACATTTCAGAATCAACCTGTTTATGTGACCCTTTGGGTAATTCAAACAAACAATCCACATTGGCAATCTGTGTTATATAATTGTTTGAATAAAATGAAAGAATGTGGATACCCATAAAGAAGGATCTCATACCCTGCTAAGTTATTCAGGAGTATCTCAAACATCCCACCATAAATAAATTGTGGTTTATCCATATGAGAAGATATACCTCTGAAATTAAAAACATGATTAAAATATTGATACATGAAACAATATAATAAATCAAAATAGTTATGCTGAGTGAAAGAATCTATGCAAAAAGATCACAGGTTGTACAAAAATTCAAACTGATTGACAGTTCCAGAAATCATAGCAGTGATTATCTGAATTATCTGATTATCAAGGAAAGACATGAGAATTCTGTACGTGACTGACACACCATTAAGTTGACATTTTGATTCTAGTGACCGCCCCCTCAGACCTTCTGTTTTTCACTGGGCTCTGGGTTTTTCCATGAACATGCAAGATCTGTCAGAAATTATTTCAACCTCTTTACAGCTCTCAGAATTCTAAAATCTACTCTTTCAATGTCCACATGTTCTGTAACACCTGAACCTGGCTAATAAAGTTTTTATTATTTAAACTTGGGGAGAAGATGGGAAAATGGTGACAAATTGGCCATACTTAACATAAGACGTAGCAGTCCCTCATGAGTAAATAATTCTCTATTATCCAGTGTATGGAAATAGTGGTGCTAAATAATGCACTACATTTTAAAATATATTATTTGTATCAGGGAATTATCTAATTTCATGCCTCTATAACCAGAAACAGAGCTCCATGAAGCTTTATTTTCACCTATTATAAATATTCCCTTAACTATCAATGTTTTAAAATACTGTGCAAAATTGTCAAAATTATGCTTGTTCTTTTCAAAAGATCAATCACCCCCAACTATCTCTATCTACCCTCCTTTATCATAATTTTTAAATTAAACTGCATGTGGCTCCTGAAGGAAGAAGTATAATACCCTTTGGAAAAAGATACCCAAAGCATCAGAAACATTCAGTCTTTCTGGTGGTTGCATGGCTAGACAATAACTAGAGACTAGGTTGCATTCAAGGTCTTCTGTTGGACATACTTCAGTGGGTTGCTTTGCTACCATTAAAGCAATGATAACATAGAAGAGACAGGGATAAAGGTTTACATGTGTCCAAATGATTATTTTAAGAGTCTTAGCTTGGCAAATCATGTTCTATAAATCAAAAAACTTCCACATATACATAAAGAGCTTTTAGAAGATGACAGAGCATTTGTATTTTTAACAGAATGATTGTGTCATGAATGACCATATTCTAAAAACAAAAAGATAAAAATGGAAAAAAAAAAGATGACTTATCTAAGGAAAGTGAACTTATTTTGGTAGCGACGATGACTTTATCATTGAGAAATAAGAATTTAGTCCAAAGCCAAATGAAACTGTATATTAATTTTATGATTTTACTTTTACACTTAAATTAATTTCATAAACAGATATACTATATATTCAGTTCAGTTGCTCAATTGTGTCCAACTCTTTGTAACCCCATGAATTGCAGCACACCAGGCCTCCCTGTCCATCACCATATATTAGTCAATGATTATATTTTCATCAGTAGCTTCACTGCGCTTAATAATTTTCTTATTTCTTGGATTTGCTTCATAAGAAAATAGCAACAGCTTTCTATTCTCATCTCAGACTAAGTAATTTCAGCATATATGCTATCTCAAAATGAACCTAACAAAATTCAAATTAGTACTATCACCCACAATCCTTTGCACATAGACATTAGTTAACATATAATTACAAAATTCTTAAAAGTACTCACGTCTAATGTTAGTAACTTAGAAGAGATATACAGATATCTAGACTTCTATCTCAAATCACTTTCTGAATTCAAATGATTTCTCACTCTTTTCATCTCTCTGTCCAGTCATCTCATGTTCTTTCTCAAACAGAATGTTTTTCAAACACTGAACCATGTAAAAATAAATAATATCACAACCTTTTTGACAGTCAGAGTAACAGACAGAACTATTTCCATAATAAAGGGATATTAGCTAAAATCTGCCTGCTATGCCCTTGAAAGGGTACAAAGTAAAGTGCTGATTTTCTTGTTTGACAAAGGGAAAAAAAAAGATTAAATCTGTCAAGCAAACTATCATCTTCACTTTTACTAGCAGCATTTGTGGTTATTGATTTTGATAAAAACCCTTTCAAACTGAGAACAATTATGTTCAGTTGCCCAATTATCCTTTGGAATTCAGGTGTTTTCCCATTAGGGATGTTTAGAAAAATTCTTGTAAAGAATAGTTGTTGTGTGAAATTATTTCCAAGTGAACATCAATACCTATATTTAGTCGGAAGTTCAGATACCCTGGTATCAGCCTTATCTTCTCCAAAACTAAAACATTCCCAGCAGACATTCTGTTCACATTATTAATTCTTTAAAATTAAGTTTACAGACTTTCTAATATCCTTTTGTATTGAATAATCATCACAATCAAATGATCCTATCAAGATTCATTTCCTGTTTAAAATGCAATTTCTGTGGCCTTTTTATATGGCTTATTGACTCTACGATCCTATTATTTTCTTTAAAATGAGAAATTACAATTTTCTTTTAAACCAACCTATCATGTTTACATTTTTTTATATACACATATGTTACAAAAACATTTACTTTTATACCAATATTACATAAAATCAAGATGCAATTTCTCATTTGTTTACCATTTCCTGTGGTTTAGTTCATCCCTAATTTTAAAATACATGCAATACTTCATTGAAAGAAAAAATCTTCTACTATTATTTTTAAAATATTCTTAGGAGAAATGATTATCAAGAAGAGTGGGAAAATGGAAAGTAGATGAAGAATTGGAAGAAACAAAGTAAAAATAAAAATATGTATCTAGAAACAAGTGCTTATTTTTTACAAGTTTTGGGCAGTGTTCTATGAGAAAATAACAGTAATGTTCTTCTACCTTTTCATTATAATAATTTATTACTAGGCAGGAAATTCAGATACAAATTATGAAATTGTTGAGATATCACAGTATAAGTAATGGATAAATTCAAGTCTTTCATCCACTAAAATGTCTAAAGTAGGAAAATTAAGTCTATAATCTTAATGTGCTTGATAAAGAAATCATGCATATTTATAGTGAGCTTGTTATTTATGTAATTCTGGGATGATTTATTTCAGATGCTAGACTGGCATAGATAGATAGATTTTTTTTTTTTTAAGTTTTATTTTGTGATTTCATTGAAAGAAAACATTGTTAGGGAATAGGAGAGAGAAAAACAAGCAACACTAAGAACGTATTAAGGAGGTAATTTAAACTATAAATTATTGCTGAAATACCTATAAAGAATGAATTACCAAAAATTATATCCTACAATTCCACACTCATGTGACTTCTTTCCCCAAGTGGCTAATTTTTAATTTGAATTTGAATGTTATTTTTGGCTACATATTTTATTTTTAAATTAAAAATGGTGACATCTAACTTGCAGACAGAGTGTGAACAATTAATTGTATGAACAGAGAGTCTGAGCAGGGTTTGAAATTTTGATTTAAATCTCAATAAAACTATACTTCCAAATTGTTAGAAACTATGCTTCCAATATCTGCTGATATTTTTTTATTCCATTGCTTTGAACATTAAGTAAAACAGAGAATAAAATTAAAGACAAATCCATTTCCCCCTAGAGCATCCAAATACTAATAGAAATTTGTTCACACTAAAGAGTAAAATGTCTTTGAAAAAGATGTGAACTATATATTTCAAAGTAAATTTTAAATATAAACTCTAAAATACACTTGGCTACTTTTATTTGCCTTTCATTGTTTTGGGAAAGAGTGTAAGTATAATCTATTTAACAACTCAATGGACTTCTAAATTGAGAATTCTAAAAATTATATCCAAATAAATCTAACATTCTTTTGCTCCTATGAGAAACTGAATTATAGTGTTAACCACAAAGTAAAGCATTGTTTCTTTGCTTTTGCTTAGAACATCTTTTCAGACTTCCATTATCAAAACACAACTAATTTCATAAATTCATAGCCAATCAAGGAGTTAATTTATGTCAGATAGACCTGGAAATAACCTCAGATATGCAGATGACACCACCCTTATGGCAGAAAGTGAAGAGGAACTAAAAAGCCTCTGGATGAAAGTGAAAGAGGAGAGTGAAAAAGTTGGCTTAAAGCTCAACATTCAGAAAACGAAGATCATGGCATCCAGTCCCATCACTCCATGGGAAATAGATGGGGAAACAGTGGAAACAGTGTCAGACTTTATTTTTGGCTCCAAAATCACTGCAGATGGTGATTGCAGCCATGAAAGTAAAAGACACTTACTCCTTGGAAGGAAAGTTATGACCAACCTAGGTAGCATATTCAAAAGCAGAGACATTACTTTGCCCAACAAAGGTCTGTCTAGTCAAGGCTATGGTTTTTCCAGTGGTCATGTATGGATGTGAGAGTTGGACTGTGAAGAAGGCTGAGTGCCAAAGAATTGATGTTTTTGAACTGTGGTGTTGGAGAAGACTCTTGAGAGTCCCTTGGACTGCAAGGAGATCCAACCAGTCCATCCTAAAGGAGATCAGTCCTGGGTGTTCTTTGGAAGGACTGATGCTGAAGCTGAAACTCCAATATTTTGGCCACCTCATGTGAAGAGTTGACCTATTGGAAAAGACTCTGATGCTGGAAGGGATTGGGGGCAGGAGGAGAAGGGGACGACAGAGGATGAGATGGCTGGATGGCACCACTGACTCGATGGACATGAGTTTGGGTAAACTCCAGGAGTTGGTGATGGACAGGGAGGCCTGGCGTGCTGCGATTCATGGGGTCACAAAGAGTCCGACATGACTGAGAGACTGAACTGAACTGAACTGAGACCTGGCTGAATATTAAGAAGACAGATAAATTCTTCAAGATATTTTCAAAGCATTCCAGTGTATAAGGACTATCTTAAGCAAGGTAAGGGAAAACACAACTTGGCCTCCCACCAAATAAGAGTATTTCTTAAAGATTATAAATATTCTAATTTGTTTTATTTCACATTGAAGACCATGAGAAATATAAGTAGTGTTCCAAATGGGAGAAAGTTATAGGATAAACTGAAATCTGTCTCTCTCCATTGATGCGATGTGTCTAAGATAATGACAATGAAATACACAGATGAGAGAAGGAATATAAACTAGAATGGCCCTTAATGAATTTTTCTATAATTTTATGCTTTTTGCTCTAATCTTAGATTTTATTTAAAAAAAATAAATCCAACAATATTTAGTTAATTAACTGAAAAAAATTTACTGATGTAAACAACTAAATGCTAAGATGGGGTTATTTTTAATTTCTTTTAAAGGTTATTTACAAGTCATACCTGAGATTTCAAGAAAGTAGGGGAAATTCTCAGTTGCCAAATAGGAAGCATTTATAAGAATTCAAAGTGGGTACTGAAGCCAGGTTTTACCACTGGACAACTACCAGTCAGAGTGTCACAATGGGAAAATCTTCCATGATTGTTCTGAAAACAAGAAATGATGTATAAGTCCAGTTTATAAAAAGCAGTTGATATGTACAAGAAAACTCTCAGTGAAAGTCTACCAGAAAAAACACAAAATCAAAAAACAAAAGTGACATGTTCAAAAAGTGATAGAGAAGTGACAGTGCCACTAGGTGATGGATGAATGAGATGATTCTCTCTGACAATCCTTAAACAGGGGTTGGGACTCATGAATTTAGGATTAGAATTCACACATAAGCACATGCAAAGGACCCAAAAATGACACAGTTATCTAAAAGGGATACAGACAGTCCACATCCTTATTCAAAATTTTTCTCTAGAATAGTAACTCCTCAAACAGATTTGTTAGAATTTTCTAGATGGAGTTCAAATAAACATGTTTGCAAACAAGTAAAAAACCAAAAAACTCATATCATGAAATAGGCTGACATCCATTATCAATTCAGCAAACATTATTTGAGTACTAACTATATTCTAAATACTTTTCAAGATTCTAGGCATCCTCTAGTAAACAACAAAGGAAAAATAACCCTTACATTCACAGGACTTCTGTTTTGATTAAGGAGAGACAGGAAATTCAATATATAGCTGCATGATATAGTATGGTTAAAAATAAAAACTTCTATGGGAATCAATGAGTAAGATAAATGGAGAGTATAGATGTGCTGCTGCTGCTAAGTTGCTTCAGTTGTGTCCGACTCTGTCCAACCCCATGGACGGCAGCCCACCAGTCTCCCCCATCCCTGGGATTCTTCAGGAAAGAACGCTGGAGTGGGTTGCCATTTCCTTCTCCAATGCATAAAAGTGAAAAGTGAAAAGGGAAGTTGCTCAGTCGTGTCCAACTCTTAGCGACCCCATGGACTGCAGCCCACCAAGCTCCTCCATCCATGGGATTTTCCAGGCAAGATACTGGAGTGAGGTGCCATTGCCTTCTGTGTTATAGAGGTGAGGGAGTATCATAATGAATAAGACACAGTAGAAACCAACCAACCAAAATGACCAACAGTTCTCCAATTAGCCTTCTGTTACCAGTGATATTAAATAGAAGAATTAACTAGCAAAAGTTGCAAAAGTTTTAGGGCCCACAACAGATTTCCCAAACTGTGAATTCAGCAAAGGAACTGAGAACCCTCAGAGAATTTGACTTTGAAGGCCAGTGGGATTTGATTACACAACTTCCACAGGGCTAAAGAAACACACCCTTAGACGACACAACAAAACCCTGGGCAAACCAGGACCCAGGAGAAAAGAGTAGTGACCCCACAAGAGACTGAGCCAGACTTGCCTGTGAATGCCCAGGAGTTTCCAGCAGAGGCATGGGTTGACAGTGGTCTGCCTGGGGTCAGGGGCACTGACTATAACAGTCCTGGGAGCCACAGCATGCTGGCATAAGTCCTTTTGAAGGAGGTCATTACCTCCATTACCACCATTACCCTTACCATAGTTAGGCCTCAGGCAAAACTACAGGGAGGGAACACAGCCCTACCCATCAACAGAAAATTGGTGAGCATGGCCTGCCTACCAGAGCAAGATCCATTTTCCCAAAAGCTAGTCACTCCCATAAGGAAGCTCCACAAATCTCATCCTCATCCATCAGAGGGCAGACAGAATGAAAACCACAATCACAGGAAACTACCAAACTGATCACATGGATCACAGCCCTGCCTAACTCAATGAAACTAAGAACCATGCCATACAGAGCCACCCAAGATGGAAGGGTCATGGTGGAGAGTTCTGACAAAATGTGGTCTACTAAAGAAGACAATAGCAAACCACTTCATCATGCTTGCCTTGAGAATCCCATGAACAATATGAAAAAGCAAAAAGTTATGACACTGAGAGATGAACTCCCTAAGTTGGTAGGTGCCCAATATGGTACTAGAGAAGAGCAGAGAAATAGCTCCAGAAGGAATGAAGAGGCTGAGCAAAAGCAGAAATGACACACAGTTGTGAATGTATCTGGTGGTGAAAGTATAAAGTCCAATGCTATAATAACAATATTGCATAAGAACCAGAATGTTAGATCCATGAATCAAGGTAAAACAGAAGTCATCAAACAGCAGACGGCAAGATGAACATCAACATTTTAGGAATCAGTGAACTAAAATGAACTGGAATGGGTGAATTTAATTCAGCATTACTTTGCCACCAAAGTCCAGGTTTTCCAGGAGTCATATATGGATTTAAGATCCCCTCACTGTCCAAGGGACTCTTAAGAGTCTTCTCCAGCACAACAACTCAAAAGCAATCAATTCTTTGATACCCAGCCTCCTTTATGGTCCAACTCTCACATCCATACATGACTACTGGAAAAACCATAACTCTGACTATATGGACCTTTGTCAGCAAAGTGATGTCTCTGTTTTTTAATATGCTGTCAAGTTTTATCACAGATCTTCTTCCAAGGAGCAATGGTCTTAATTTCATGGTTGCAGTCACCGTCTGCAGTGATTTTTGAAGCCCAAGATAAAACAGTCTCTCACTGTTTCCATTGTGTCCCCATCAAATTTCCAGGAAGTAATGGAACTGGATGCCATGATATTCACTTCTTGAATGTGGAGTTTTAAGCCAGCTTTTTCACTCTCTTTCACCTTCATCAAGAGGCTCTTTAGTTCCTCTTCACTTTCTGCCATTAGGGTTATGTCATCCTCATATCTTAGGTTATTGATATTTCTCCCAGGAATCTTGATTTCAGCTTCTACTTCATGCAGTCAGAGTATTTTACAGTCATATCAAGTGGACAGTGCAGTGGTGGTTTAAGAAATTTTGCAAAGGAGATGAAAGCTTTGAAGATAAGTAGCACAGTGGCCAGCCATTAGAAACTGACAATAATAACTGAGAGCCATTTTTGAAGCTGATCCTTTTACAACTATATGAGAAGTTGCCAAAGAACTCAACATTGACCATTTTATGGTTGTACAGCATTTGAAGCAAACTGGAAATGTGAAAAAGTGCAATAAGTGGGTGCCTCATATGCTGATTGCAAATCAAATAAATCATCATTTTGAAGTGTCATCTTCTCTTATTCTATGTAACAACAGCACACAATTTCTTGAATGGTTTGTGATGTGCGACAACAAGTGGATTTTACACAGTTAGCAGAAATGACCAGCTAGTGGTTGGACTGAGAAGACACTTCAAGCATTTCCCAAAGCCAAACACACACCAAATAAGGTCATGGTCATTGTTTGGTGGTCTGGTGCACTCTGATCCACCACATCTTTCTGAATCCTGGTGAAACCATTACATCTGAGAAGTATGCTCAGCTAATTGATGAGGTGCATGCCTTCATGCAATGCCTTCAGCCAACATTGGTCAACAGAAAGGGCCTAACTCTTCTCCATGACAACGTCCAACTATGTGTGGCACAACCAACACTTCAAAAGTTGAGTGAATTGGGCTGTAATATTTTGCCTCATCTACCATAATCACCTGACCTCCCATCAATGGACTACAACTTCTTCAAGCATTTGGACAACTCTGTGCAGGGAAAACACTTCTACAACCAGCAGGAGGCAGAAAATGCTTTCCAAGAGTTGGTGAACCCTAAAATACAGATTTTTATGCTACAGGAATTAAAAAAAAAAACTTATTTCTCATTGACAAATATGTGTTGATCATAATGGTTCCTACTTTGATTAAAAAAGATATGTTTGAACCTAGTTATAATTTCAAATTCATGTTCTGAAACCACACTTATGTTTGCACCAACATAATATGATTTTCTTTAAAGACTTCAGTTTTTTTTCATGTGATGATTTTATCTGACCCTTCATTTAAACATTCGTTCTAAATATTATTATGTCTATGTTGTATCTATCTGAATACACTCAAATATTTTTAGTGTGTAAATGATGGTGTACTATAGATCTTAGGGATACACTTTTTGTTATTATTCATTTTGAAGATTATTCAGAAAGAGAAGTTAATGATATCTATCTTCACAGATATTAAGGTTATTAATGCTTTAAAATTTTGTAAATTGAAACACAGAAAATTAACAACTTACATTTCTGCCAACAGTGTACCACTGTCATCTCTTTCATACTTAAGTCAATTAATATATGCATTAACATGTTTCCTTTTCATATTTTGCCAATTTGAGAAACTTAAAAAGCTTTCAAGTACTATTCTTTAATTCTGATTGATGTTGCCCATTTATACTGCTTATTATTGGTAGACACTGTTTTTAAATTGTCTAAACAATTCAACCTAAATGAAAAGATTGTAAATACCATATCCCAGGCAATTTGTTTGAAACATGTGAACTGTAATAGAGAGATATGAAGCACATAAATGAGAAACAAAACATTTAATGACTCATTACCTGTTTATATTATGCTATTAACAAGAGAAAATACTAAATGAGAAAAATAAAGCAAAATGAGAAAGGTGTTTATACAACTTGCATGCAAAAAATATAGTTTTGGAGAAACTAGAAGGTTACCCCATTTTATGTTAACAAGAGAAGGCCCTTTGAGGGTTGAAAGAATATTCAGAAGTTTATATGGAACTTCAATTCAATGTTTTACTAATAATAAATTGAAAGCAATGGGTAGAATATTCAACTTACAATTGGCATTATGAATGTAACACAATTAGTAAATATTAAGATGTTAATAAGTAACTACATCAACAGTTATATCAATAAATATGCCAATAGTTAAAAAACTTATATATGCATAAATTTTAAATTTTAAAAACTGCATCTATATGGGTTAAGCCTGCCATAAAATGCACTGAAAAACTTTATGATGTTTATCAATTACTTAAGAGTTTATGTCTACATCTAAATGGATAAAAAGCAAATATCCTTATATTTCAAGTTTTGTTCTCTAAAATGGCGACATTTGTTTACAATAAGTTCAGTTTCTAGCCAGATCTAAGAAAGAAAAATAAATGGTTTTAATAGTTAAAAAATATTTATGGCAGTAATTTATAATTAATATATTGAGAAACTATAGTAAATTAGCTCATATTTTTGTAAACTTTTTAGCAACTCATAGTATTCTATTCACCATGTATTTTTCCATGTTAATTTATTTAATATGAACGTAGAAATATTTGCTTTGTTTAACATGTGTTTCGTGGATTGCTATGAGAAATCACAATTGCAGACGCTTTTTTCATATGGTTCCACAGGACCCCTAGGAATCTCAAAATAAAGCAATTGAAATGGAGTCACTAATACTGTAACAATAAACCCTAATTCTTTTAACCTGCATATTTATTTAACATTGTGGCTGACAGCATGCAATGATTATAGTTATCATTTCCATCCATGGAGAGATTATTTAATTATGTTATAGTCTACATTTTCAAACGGAGGGATTAAGAAAGATGTTATGGCCAAATGCACATCATTTCCCATAAGCTGCATGGATAAGTAAATAAATCAAACAGTTATTTCCTAACATACTAGCAAAGATGAATAGCTCAAGAAAAATGAATTAAACAAAAAATCACTACCATAGGCTAGATACTTAATTTATCATGATAGCAGTAGGAAATGGGAGTCTGCACAAAGACTCAGTGAAATAGTGTATAAAGCACGGCCAGTAGTAATCTTAGTAGAATAATGCAATAAGAAAAATGTAAATGGTATAGGTGAATTATCCAAGAAGAGTTATTGGTGATTTTATATGTATAATATATAGTACAAAAGTAGAGTGAGTCATTTTTGATATTTTAAATGAAATTGTGTTCAAAATAAACATTGCCAGTTGTATCCTCAATATAACTGTAGAATTTTATTAAAATTAACTCTACTCTTCAGGCATTGTGCTTTCCTCAAAATCACTTTGGTAAGACTATTAAACACAATCTAGTTCAGAAAATGAAAAGCATCCAGTAAACTCTCTCCATCACATAATATTCCTTAAATGAAAAATTGAAAATAAAAATCTGGAAAAAATTGCAAGCATTAGGAAATTTTACTATTGAAAATGTGAGTGAAATTGTATTTAACTATACAATATTTATCAGTGAAAATGGACTGGAATGGGTGAATTTAACTCAGATGACCATTATATCTACTACTGTGGGCAGGAATCCCTTAGAAGAAATGGAGTAGCCATCATGGTCAACAAAAGAGTCCAAAATGCAGTACTTGGATGCAATCTCAAAAATGATGGCATGATCTCTGTTGGTTTCCAAGGCAAACCATTCAACATCACAGTAATCCAAGTCTATGCCCCAACCAGTAACGCTGAAGAAGCTGAAGTTGAACGGTTCTATGAAGACCTACAAGACCTTTAGAACTAACACCCAAAAAAGATGTCCTTTAACTATAGGGGACTGGAATGCAAAAGTAGGGAGTCAAGAAACACCTGGAATAACAGGCAAATTTGGCCTTAGAATACTGAATAAAGCAGGGCAAAGACTAATAGCGTTTTGCCAAGAGAATGCACTGGTCATAGCAAACACCCTCTTCCAAAAACACAAGAGAAGACTCTACACATGGACATCACCAGATGGTCAACACAGAAATCTGATTACATTCTTTGCAGCCAAAGATGGAAATGCTCTATAGAGTCAGCCAAAACAAGACTGGGAGCTGACTGTGGCTCAGATCATGAACTCCTTATTACCAAATTCAGACTTAAATTGAAGAAAGTAGGGAAAACCACTAGACCATTCAGGTATGACCTAAATCAAATCCCTTATGATTATATAGTGGAAGTGAGAAATAGATTTAAGGGCCTAGATTTGATAGATAGAGTGCCTGATGAACTATGGAATGAGGTTCGTGACACTGTAAAGGAGACAGGGATCAAGACCATTCCCACGGAAAAGACATGAAAAAAGCAAAATGGCTGCCTGGGGAGGCCTTACAAATAGCTGTGAAAAGAAGAGAAGTTAAAAGCAAAGGAGAAAAGGAAAGATATAAGCATCTAAATGTAGAGTTCCAAAGAATAGCAAGAAGAGATAAGAAAGCCTTCCTCAGCGATCAATGCAAAGAAATAGAGGAAAACAACACAATGGGGAGGACTAAAGAGTTCTCCAAGAAAATTAGAGATACCAAGGGAATATTTCATGCAAAGATGGGCTTGATAAAGGAAAGAAATGTATGGACCTAAAAGAAGCAGAAGATATTAAGAAGAGGTGGCAAAAATACACAGAAGAACTGTACAAAAAAGATCTCCACGACCAAGATAATCACGATGGGGTGATCACTGACCTAAAGCCAGACATCCTGGAATGTGAAGTCAAGTGGGCCTTAGAAAGCATCACTACGAACAAAGCTAGTGGAGGTGATGGAATTCCAGTGGAGCTATTTCAAATCCTGAAAGATGATACTGTGAAAGTGCTGCACTCAATATGCCAGCAAACTTGGAAAACTCAGCAGTGGCCACAGGACTGGATAAGGTCAGTTTTTATTCCAATCCCAAAGAAAGGCAATGACAAAGAATGCTCAAACTACCGCACAGTTGCACTCATTTCACATGCTAGTAAAGCAATGCTCAAAATTCTCCAAGCCAGGCTTCAGCAATACGTGAACTGTGAACTTCCAGATGTTCAAGCTGGTTTTAGAAAAGGCAGAGGAACCAAAGATCAAATTGCCAACATCTGCTGGATCATGGAAAAAGCAAGAGAGTTCCAGAAAAACATCTATTTCTGCTTTATGGACTATGCCAAAGCCTTTGACTGTGTGGTTCACAATAAACTGTGGAACATTCTGAAAGTGATGGAAACACCAGACCATGTCACCTGCCTCTTGAGAAACCTGTATGCATGTCAGGAAGCAACAGTTAGAACTGGACATGGAACAAGAGACTGATTCCAAATAGGAAAAGGAATACACCAAGGCTGTATATTGTCACCCTGCTTATTTAACTTATATGCAGAGTACATTGTGAGAAACGCTGGGCTGGAAGAAGCACAAGCTGGAATCAAGATTGCCAGGAGAAATATCAATAACCTCAGATATGCAGATGACTCCACCCTTACGGTAGAAAGAGAAGAGGAACTCAAAAGCCTCTTGATGAAAGTGAAAGAGGAGAGTGAAAAAATTGACTTAAAGCTCAACATTCAGGATATAAAATCAACACACAGAAATCCCTTGCATTCCTATACACTAATAATGAGAAAACAGAAAGAGAAATTAAGGAAACAATTCCATTCACCATTGCAACGGAAAGAATAAAATACTTAGGAATATATCTACCTAAAGAAACTAAAGACCTATATATAGAAAACTATAAAACACTGGTGAAAGAAATCAAAGAGGACACTAATAGATGGAGAAATATACCATGTTCATGGATTGGAAGAATCAATATAGTGAAAATGAGTATACTACCCAAAGCAATTTATAGATTCAACGCAATCCCTATCAAGCTACCAACAGTATTCTTCACAGAGCTAGAACAAATAATTTCACAATTTGTATGGAAATACAAAAAACCTCGAATAGCCAAAGCGACCTTGAGAAAGAAGAATGGAACTGGAGGAATCAACCTACCTGACTTCAGGCTCTACTACAAAGCCACAGTTATCAAGACAGTATGGTACTGGCACAAAGACAGAAATATTGATCAATGGAATAAAATAGAAAGCCCAGAGATAAATCCACGCACATATGGACACCTTATCTTCGACAAAGGAGGCAAGAATATACAATGGATTAAAGACAATCTCTTTAACAAGTGGTGCTGGGAAATCTGGTCAACCACTTGTAAAAGAATGAAACTGGACCACTTTCTAACACCATACACAAAAATAAACTCAAAATGGATTAAAGATCTAAACGTAAGACCAGAAACTATAAAACTCCTAGAGGAGAACATAGGCAAAACACTCTCCGACATACATCACAGCAGGATCCTCTATGACCCACCTCCCAGAATATTGGAAATAAAAGCAAAAATAAACAAATGGGACCTAATTAACCTTAAAAGCTTCTGCACATCAAAGGAAACTATTAGCAAGGTGAAAAGACAGCCTTCAGAATGGGAGAAAATAATAGCAAATGAAGCAACCGACAAACAACTAATCTCAAAAATATACAAGCAACTCCTACAGCTCAACTCCAGAAAAATAAACGACCCAATCAAAAAATGGGCCAAAGAACTAAATAGACATTTCTCCAAAAAAGACATACAGATGGCTAACAAACACATGAAAAGATGCTCAACATCACTCATTATCAGAGAAATGCAAATCAAAACCACTATGAGGTACCATTTCACACCAGTCAGAATGGCTGCGATCCAAAAGTCTACAAATAATAAATGCTGGAGAGGGTGTGGAGAAAAGGGAACCCTCTTACACTGTTGGTGGGAATGCAAACTAGTACAGCCACTATGGAGAACAGTGTGGAGATTCCTTAAAAAACTGGAAATAGAACTGCCTTATGATCCAGCAACCCCACTGCTGGGCATACACACTGAGGAAACCAGAAGGGAAAGAGACACGTGTACCCCAATGTTCATCGCAGCACTGTTTATAATAGCCAAGACATGGAAGCAACCTAGATGTCCATCAGCAGATGAATGGATAAGAAAGCTGTGGTACATATACACAATGGAGTATTACTCAGCCATTAAAAAGAATACATTTGAATCAGTTCTAATGAGGTGGATGAAACTGGAGCCTATTATACAGAGTGAAGTAAGCCAGAAGGAAAAACATAAATACAGTATACTAACGCATATATATGGAATTTAGAAAGATGGTAACAATAACCCGGTGTACGAGACAGCAAAAGAGACACTGATGTATAGAACAGTCTTATGGACTCTGTGGGAGAGGGAGAGGGTGGGAAGATTTGGGAGAATGGCAATGAAACATGTAAAATATCATGTAAGAAACGAGTTGCCAGTCCAGGTTCGATGCACGATGCTGGATGCTTGGGGCTGGTGCACTGGGACGGCCCAGAGGGATGGTATGGGGAGGGAGGAGGGAGGAGGGTTCGGGATGGGGAACACATGTATACCTGTGGTGGATTCATTTTGATATTTGGCAAAACTAATACAATTATGTAAAGTTTAAAAATAAAATAAAATTGGAAGAATAAAAAAAAAAAAAAAAAAGGCAAAGTTATCAGGGATGGGGGCAGGAGGGAGACAGACATACAAGGCTCTAAATAAATGTGTTGGATTCATGGATGGACAAATGGATGAGTATCCCAGGAAGATGGAAGAAAGTTGTTCACATTGTCAGTACCATGATAAAGTGGCTAATGGGCTCTGTGTTGGACCACAACTTACATGTTTACGTTTTATGAAATGAGACTAACTGTTAATTACCGTAACCCTTATGTAACGGGAACAATATATCTTTGGTTTCAACAAATCAAAAAAAAAAAAAAAAAAAAGCTCAACATTCAGAAAACTAAGATCATGGCTTCTGGTGTCATCACTTCATGGGAAATAGATGGGGAAAGAGTGGAAACAGTGTCAGAGTTTAATTTTGGGGGCTCCAAAATCACTGTAGATGGTGACTGCAACCATGAAATTAAAAGACGCTTACTCCTTGGAAGGAAAGTTATGACCAATCTAGATAACATATTAAAAAACAGAGACATTACTTTGCCAATAAAGGTCCGTCTAGTCAAGACTATGGTTTTTCCAGTTGTCATGTATAGATGCAAAGAGTTGAACTGTGAAGAAAGCTGAGCGCCAAAGAATTGATGCTTTTGAACTGTGGTGCTGGAGATGACTCTTGAGAGTCCCTTGGACTGCAGGGTGATCCAAGCAGTCCATTCTATAGGAGATCAGTCCTGGGTGTTCTTTGGAAGGACTGATGCTAAAGCTGAAACCCCAATACATTGGCCACCTCATGTGAAGAGTTGACTCATTGGAATAGACTCTGATGCTGGGAGGGATTGGGGGCAGGAGGCGGAGGGGATGACAGAGGATGAGATGGCTGGATAACATCACTTACTCGATGGACATGAGTTTTCGGAAACTCCGGGAGTTGGTGATAGACAGGGAGGCCTGGCATGCTGCAATTCATGGGGCCACAGAGTCGGACACAACTGAGAAACTGAACTGAACTGAACTGATACAATATTTATATATACACAAGCTCACTCATCAAAAAAGTGAAATATGATCTTGAAGTAATTTGAGTTAATTTTTTATCACAAATTTTTGATTATGAGCAGCTAGGAGAATAAGCTAATTCACATAGTGAATTAATTAACACTAATTCATTTAGTGTTACTAGTCAAAGTATGACATGAAAGTAAGTACCTAGTTGCAGTATTCAAATCAAGCAGGGAAAAAAAAAAGTATATACTACAGGTTATGAAAAGGAGTGGTAAGTAAATGTGTAGTGGAGAATGTTGAGAAAAGGGAACCCTCATACACTATTGAAAGTGAAAGTCATTCAGTTGTGTCTGACTCCTTGCAACCCCTCTTGGAATTCTTCAGGCCAGAATACTGGAGTGGGTAGCCTTTCCCTTCTCCAGGGGATCTTCCTGACCCGGGAATCAAACCAGGATCTCCTGCATTGCAGGTGGATTTTTACCAACTGAGTTTTCAGGGAACCCCAAAAATTGGGAGGAATATAAATTGGTGCGACAGACACTACAGAAAACCGTACAGAGTTTGCTTAAAGTAAAAATAGAGCTATCATATGATCCTGCAGTCTCATCCTTGGTATATAACCAGAAAAGCTACATGCACCCTAGTTTCATAACATCAGTAGTTACAAAAGCAAAGACATGGAAGCAGCTCAAGTCCCCATCAACAGGTTACTGAATTAAGATAATATGGTGTAGGTGGGAGGGAGGTTCAGGATGGGGAACACATGTACACCCATGACTGATTCACGTGAATGTATGTCAGAAACCTCCACAACAGTGTAAAGTAATTATCTGCCAATTAAAAAAAAAAAAGATAATGTGGTGCATATTTACAATGGAATATTACTCAGAAACAAAAAATTATACTGCTCTTTGAAGCACCATGGATGGACCTTAAGAATATAATAACAAGTAAAGTAAGACAGTGAAAGACAAGTACTACATGATAGCACTTATATATGTAACCTAAAAAATAATACAAGTGAATGTAAAAACTCAGGTTTGATGCAGGATACAGAAAGCTTGGGCTGGTGCACTGGGATGACCCAGAGGGATGGTATGGGGAGGGAGGTGGGAGGGGGGTTCAGGATGGGGAACATGTGTATACCCGTGGCGGATGCATGTTGATGTATGGCAAAACCAATACAATATTGTAAAGTAAAAAAAATAATAATAATAATTAAAAAATTTAAAAAATAGATATTGTAAAACTTGTGATTACCAAAGGGTGAAGAAAAGAGGAACAGACAAATTGGAGGTTGGAATTAACCTATAAATATTGATAAGCAACAAAAATACACAGTATACTAGACCAAACTATATTCAAGATCTTGTAATAATCTATAATGGAATATAACTTACAAAAATACTGAATCACTATACTGTACACCTGAAACTAAAAACAATCCTGTAAAACAACTCTATTTCAATTAAAAAAGAGTAATATCTGAATTAATGCAAATTTGAAACATTTAATGGGAATTAATGATAAATTTTTGATCAATTTTCTATAAAATATGATATATGTAACCTTAGGATATGTATAAAATAATTTGTAATTCAATCATAATATTAATTAATTGTCACAATCTTTCCCCACATTCTTCCCTCATTTCTTGCAATGTGGAACTGAAAGGACCATCTCTTTCTATTTTCTTAATTTCTTTATTTTTCATTTTTGTAATTATGAATTGTTCTAAAAGGAGTTTCCAAATTAAACACCTCATTTTCTCTTTGCCTCCATTTTTATTTTTGACAGAATGCAACAGTATAATGCTTTTAAAGTTTTTTGTTTTTACCTAGGTCTTAATTTGAACACAGGATCCTGGTTGTGATGACTATTCATTTCAATTACACTTAAAAAGCTGAAACTCTTTCTTAATAAGATATATTAGTGTCAAAATAAGCAACACATTATTTAAGTGGAAGGTATTTTAAAACTTTATCACGTTAGATTCAAGTAAGAACCTGAACCAAACCAGTTGATCCAAGCTACAAATTAAAAAAAAAAAAAAAAAAACATGGTAGGGAAAAACAAAAACATTGTCTAAGAAAAGAAATATTTTAGAATAACAAAAAATAATTATATAAAGGGATAGGAGAAAAATATTTTAAATGATACGTCTGCCATTTAAAATTTAAAAATTGAATTCATGTGATATATTACAGACAAAAGCAACTTAATGAAAAAAAATTGCCTACATATAATCAAATATACATTCACAAAACACATTGGATAAGATTCATTACAGATGGAAGGAAATGTAGCAACATTTACAGAACAGTTAAAAATTGGTTTAGATCCTACATATAGGAAAACATATGACTGCTGCCTGCCAAGTCGCTTCAGTCATGTCCGACTCTGTGCGACCCCATGGACTGCAGCCTACCAGGCTTCTCCGTCCATGGGATTCTCCAGGCAAGAACACTGGAGTGGGTTGCCATTTCCTTCTCCAAAACATATGACAGAGCTAGGTAAATTTTCCAAATGAATGACTTGAAGGCATGTGTCTAAAGTATGAACTTCATCAGGAGAAAACTTTTGAAAAATATTTTTAAAAATGATAACATAATAATTATAAAATGTGACTGAATTTTCTAAACAGTTCTGAATATAACAAAATTTTCTAAACAATTTTTTCAGTTCAGTTCAGTTGCTCAGTCATGTCCGACTTTTTGCAACCATGAACCGCAGCACACCAGGCCTCTCTGTCCATCGCCAACTCCCAGAGTTCACTCAAACTCATGTCCATTGAGTTGGTGATGCCATCCAGCCATCTCATCCTCTGTCATCCCCTTCTCCTCCTGCCTTCAATCTTTCCCAGCATCAGGGTCTTTTCAAATGAGTCAGTTATTTGCATCAGGTAGCCAAAGTATTGGAATTACAGCAATTTTTTAGAATGTGGTTAACCTGAGGTGGTAGAATCTGAGCAGTGGACAGACTGGTAGAAGTTTGCATTATTTATTCTATATATGAGTTTGGGAAATTGTTAAACCAAACTTATTTTCAAATAATTTCCTATTTTCAAATAGGAAAAAAACTGAGAAAATCACATAAAGTAGTATATTAAGAATATAAGTAGGGTATAATTTTTTAAAACCATATTATTATTATGCAACAAAGAGCAAATTGAAACAATGTGAGATAGCATACTACATAAAAATTTGGAGGGTAGTATGCTAAGTTGGGAAAAGAAAGTCTCTATTATCTCTCATATGGAAACTAAATCCATACACACATACATAAGAAATAGATATAAGCTAATAAGAGAACAGATTGTTGGTTACCAGAGGCATACGGTGGGGGTTGGGTGAAATGTGCAAACTATTTCAGTTTAAATAAGTTGAATAAAACAAATAAAACATATAGTTAAATAAATATTTGCAGGAAATGCTGAAATGGAAAGTTCAGGCACTGACGCTAAGAGATGAAATGATATAGCCATTTCAGAGAGCAGTTTGTCTCTATTTAGTGAACCTTAAACTCACAAATCTACTCTTGGTAATATACTGTATAAAACTCTAACACAGTCATGAGAACAGACTTGTGGGGGAACATTCTTTACAAGATTATGTGTGATAATGAACACTTGTGAAAACATGTTAATCATACTGAAAAAATAGATAAAACATGGTCAATGCACACCATGTAGTATTATAGCTTTCAAAATTAAATTGATTAGGTTTTCTCAGAGCAATTTTGAATGGTCTATAGAAATGTTGAGTGAAGTAAATGAGAAGCTGAATAACTCAGCACAATTCATCTACATATCAATCCAGCCTACACACATAAAAAGGGCTTCACAGGTGCCTTTAGAAGTAAGGAACCTATTGGCCAATGCAACAGACACAAGAGACACCAATTTGATCCCTGGGTCAGGAAGAGCCCCTGAAGGAGGGCATGGCAACCCACTCCAGTATTCTTGCCTGGAAAATCCCATGGACAGGGGAGCCTGGTGGGATACAGTCCATAGTGTTTCGTGCAGTCAGACATGACTGAAGCAACGTAGCATGCACACATACATATACATAAAAGCAAGATATAACAATGCAGTATTTATAGAACTATCATTAAGTAAAAATGTAGCAAATTCTATACAAATATCATTATATGAATGTAGTTCCTATTGGGAAGAAGGTATATTTAGGTTGAAATATATGCATATTGAAAACTATTGTTTAAAATGCTAAGAACTATTTTTTTTATCTTGAGTATTTTTTAATAAAATGACATTATAATTTTTCCTATTGGAAACGGAGTTTCATCTTGATATTTTGGAAAAATTTTTGGGGGGACAAGAGCAGAATACTTCAAAGTGGAAAATCTAAAAAAATGTTTTTACCATGTTTGAATATGGCATGTTAATACTGATGCCTTGTGTGAAGTGCATGTGAATTTCAAATCTTAAAGGAACATGAAGAAAATGAATCCCTGCAGATGAATACAAAGTTACAGGCATTTGAACATTTTAGCAGCTATGAAAGTTATCGCTGTTGTGAAGCCTGCTGTTTTCTCTTACAACATAATAATAATGTGTAAGTTAAATTGCAACAGGAGTGTGTGTAATAGTATACTATCTTAGTTGCTTTTCATGCAGTGGTAAATGAAAAATGTAAAAAAATTATACAGCAAAAATTAAAAAGGTATTTAATCAGCTTAAACCACTTAAAATTAACCGCAGGTGAATAGAAACAATTTAAAACATCAAATCCCTATTTTCAAGACAATAGGAAGTCAAGAGATACACTGCCTAGTATATAAATTTCAATACAATTAATGGATGTATTTTTACTCACTAATATATTTCTTATATGTTAGAAAAGTGATTCTGTTAAGTTCAGTCACTCAGTCGTGTCTGACTCTTTGCAACCCCATGAATTGCAGCATGCCAGGCCTCCCTGTCCATCACCAGCTCCTGGAGTTTACCCAAACTCATGTCCATCGAGTCGGTGATGCCATTCTGCCATCTCATCGTCTGCCGTCCCCTTCTCCTCCTGCCCCCAATCCCTCCTAGCATCAGTCTTTTCCAATGAGTCAACTCTTCGCATGAGGTGGCCAAAGTACTGGAGTTTCAGCTTTAGCATCGTTCCTTCCAAAGAACACCCAAGACTGATCTCCTTTAGAATGGACTGGTTGGATCTCCTTGCAGTCCAAGGGACTCTCAAGAGTCTTCTCCAGCACTACAGAAAAGAGATTAGAATAGTCAATTTGGTACTTTAAACTTAATAGACTATAAGTGAGTATATGGTGAAGTGGTTTCTCCTCATGAGATGGATTTTGCAGGTCTGTGCTCTCTGGAAAATGTGCTAAGATAATGACTTTCTCTCTGAAATACATTAAAATTTGGCAATCAAATTCTATTTTCAAACTACTCAAAAGGTTATTTCTTGATACAAAATAATTTTTATAGCATAAATTATTATTCTCTAAAGTTGATAATTCTGTAGAGTTGTTTGGCATTATAATCTCAATTTTTAGGTAGCAGATTGATGATTAAAGTAATTAAGAAAGTTGGCCATTATCCTTGAGAAAGTCAGAAGAATAGATACACAATTATTTGTTGTTGGTGTTCAGTGGCTCAGTCATGTCTGACTCTTTGAGATCCCATGGACTACAGCACGCCAGGCTTCCCTGTCCTTCACTATGTCTTGGAGTTTGCTCAGACTCATGGCCATTGAGTCAATGATGCCATTCAACCATCTCATCTTCTGTCGTCTCCTTTTCCTCCTGCCGTCAATCATTCCCAGCATCAGGGACTTTTCCAGGAGTTGGCTCTTTGCATCAGGTGGCCAAGTACTGGAGCTTCAGGTTCAACATCAGTCCTACCAATGAATATTCAGGGTTGATTTCCTTTAGTATTGATTAGTTTGATCCCCTAGCTAGCTGTCCAAGGAACTCTGAAGAGTATTTCCAGCAAAAAAGAGATCAAATATAATGATAAAAGCAAAATTCCCTGGGAACAATACAGAATGTCCATTATGATTCCTTATCCTTGCCAGGTCATCAATAGAAAATATATCACCCTGGATAAATACTTACTTAAGCATTTGTGTATTCCCTCACAGCAGCAGATCCCTGGAATACACTGACACCTGTTTGACACCTGTAATAGTAGGTACTCACTCAACTTGATCTTCCACAGTGTTCAAAATGCTATTTTGATGTGTTCAAAATTGCTCTCTATGCCCCCATAGTTAGGTCTGCCATGTTTAACTTCAGGAATTATAATTGAGCTTGATAGGTTCTCCCTTTGATTCACTTGTTGAGCATTTTATAGCTGCTTTGTGACATAGCTGCAAAAAGGAGGCCTACCAAATAAACAGAGTTCAAGGTTTGATGAAGAACTCTTCATGGGACTGCTGTTGCTGCTGCTGCTAAGTCCCTTCAGTCGTGTCCAATTCTGTGCGACACCATAGATGGCAGCCCACCAGGCTCCCCTGTCCCTGGGATTCTCCAGGCAAGAGTTAAGCAAATGAGAGATTGGGAGAAGAAGGAAAAAGTAATAACTATCCTTGGGTATCTTGATCAGAAGTGTTCTATGAGACCAAAACTATCTCACAATACAGCTAAGATGTCATTTGTATTATTAGCCTTTAAATCCATGTTGAAATTTGGTTTGATGATGTAAAAGCAATGAGGGGAGTGGTGAGGGGCAAAATGTTGGTTCTCAAAGTAAGGCATTCATAAGATTACCTAGTAGTCATGATCTTCGATATTAGATATAAAAAAAATTAAAAATCCAGTTTCCATAACAAATGACCTTGATGCAGCAGTAAATATTAATTTTCTTAAGTCATTGCTTTTTAATGTTTCATGTGATGAAATGAGAAATACACATGACACACTTCTGGTTCCTATAAGTGTACAATAGTTGCATCAAGAAAAAGTACTTTTGAAACAATGACTAACAGTGATTGCTCAGATTGGATATTTGGTAGCTATTTTCAAAATGAAGGAAGTGATTCAACGGAAACAACATATCTGTTGTCAAAAATAAAATGTGAGTTTTCAAGTTCAGATTAGCATTTTGGAAAACTTGCATCTGCCATCTTAAGCTTGACGTGTTCTCAACACAAAGAATTGTCTGATGACATTGGTTGTGATTAATAGATGTTATCTTGATGTTATCTAATGAAATACATCGGCATTTGGAAAATCTGTGGAAGCATTAAACAATATTTTTAAATTATAAATTAACAGTATTACACAACCATACATTACAAAATAAGAAACTCTGAGAGACATAGATCAATAACTTTTAAGGAAAGTGCAAAATGCTTTGATATGATTTTAGACGTCAAATTGAAATTGATGCAAACTTCAACTAGTCAAGAAAACTTATAACATTAAAATAGATATTCATAACCATATTAGTTTTAAATAATCCCTCTTCCTCAGTGTCATGAGTGAGCATATTTTCCATATATTCGAACAAATGCCATATTGAAACATTTTGAATGTAGAAGGTTACAAAAATCCAGCTGTTTTCTTTCTTTCCAGTCATTTTATAGTGTTACATGTTTAGTAGTACTACCCTTCACACTAAATTTTGACTGGAGAAAGTATATTTTCCTAAAGTATATTAATAATAAGGTTAATTTTTTAAATAATTATTTTATTTCTGTTTTTATTTGTAATATGACATATATTAACAGACATGCCTCACATGAAAAGGGCATTTTGGGATCCTCAATAATTTTTAAGAGATTAAAAATTGCTGAACCTAAATATTTGAAAATTTCTGCCTTTCATTACCAGAGGCATCAGAACCCCTTAATAAAATTGTCTGCTTGCTGCAAGTTTCTATCCCTTGTGTATCAAACTGACTTTGCTTTATACCTTTATGTATATGTACTAAGTTGCTTCAGTCATGTCCGGCTCTTTGAGACTCCACAGACTGTAGCCTGCCAGTCTCCTCTGTCCATGGGGTTGTCCAGGTAAGAAGACTGGAATGGGTTGCCATTTCCTTCTGCCTTATACCTTTATAGTTAATCCAAATTGTTCTGTATTAGTAAAATGCTGTTTGGAAATAAATATTCAAAGGTAACTTTGAGGAGAAGTAACATTTATGGTATAAAATTTTCCCAACCTGATTCATTTTTGTAATATTCTTCAATAAGTTTTGTCTTATTAATGGAGATTTTTGTCTCATTTATATTCAAGACTGCAGATATTTTTGGTTACTGAAAATGTAAAATGTTTCTGTAATAATGTGGATACATGTTATCAGAAGAGCATAAAATGTTACTTTTGAATAGTTATCTTTAATTATGTTACAAAAATCCTTTATTAGTTTTATTTAAGCATTTTTATACTTTCATTTAAAAAAATATTCTTCTAGTGTGAAGAAGTATTCTGTTGAATGTTCTCATGGTAATTTCAGTTTTATTAAGTATATTCAGTTGATTGTATTATCTTGATAATGATCACTCATAAATGATTACAATAGCACATGTCCTCCAATTCCTGATTATCATAGATAATTTTTTTTAATATTTTACAGTTTAGGTTAATAATTACTCAACTATTGTTTAAAAATCTTTCTAGTATTTAATCTTTCATTTTATTGAGTTTGCCTGAGAAATATCAGCATTTTTAAAGAAAGAGTTTGAAATTCTTTAAATAAAATTGGAACGTTTAGTTATTAAAAGGTAAAAGGATATTTATCTTAAAATTTCTCCTAAGTTAACTCAAACTTTATCCTGACCCTTTTTATTTTGATGTAGTCACCTCTTTTGGAGAAGGCAATGGCACCCCACTCCAGTATGCTTGCCTGGAAAATCCCATGGGCAGAGGAGCCTGGTAGCTGCAGTTCATGGGGTCGCTAAGAGTCGGGCACGACTGAGTGACTTCACTTTCACTTTTCACTTTCATGCATTGGAGAAGGAAATGACAACCTACTCCAGTGTTCTTGCCTGGAGAATCCCAGGGATGGCAGAGCCTGCTGGCCTGCCATCTGTGGGGTCGCACAGAGTCGGACACGACTGAAGTGACTTAGCAGCAGCAGTCACCTCTTTTTCAGCCAAAAGCAATTTGAAATTATGTTAGTTACTTCTCCCACTGAGTTATTTATGACCATAAGTAAATGCAAATCATTTGGTATTATGAAAGTGGAAGTGTTAGTCGATCAGTCATGTCCAACTCTTTGCGACTCCATGGACTATATAGCCAACCAGACTCCTCTGCCCATGGGATTCTCCATGCAAGTATACTGGAGTAGGTTGCCATTCCCCTTTCCAGGGGATCTTCCCAACCCAGGAAGTGAACCTGGGTCTCCTACATTGCAGGCAGATTCTTTACCATCTGAGCCACCAGACAGTATTATAAGTATGGTATTGTGAAAGTGAAAGCACGTAGTCGTGTCAGACTCTTAGCGACCCCGTGGACTGTATTCCACCAGGCTCCTCCAACCATGGGATTTTCCAGGCAAGAATACTGCAGTGGTTTGCCATTTCCTTCTCCAGGGGATCTTCCTAACCCAGGGATCAAACCCGGGTCTCCTGCATTGCAGACAGACGCTTTACCGTCTGAGCCACCAGGGAAGCCCAAGGGTATTGTAGGTCTTGCTTATATTTTTTTCATTATAAAGTTTATCACTATGATGTCTCTTTAGATTGCTACTTTTTTCTAAAATTCTACCTTCTGTGGTAAAAGACAATATTTTTCTTTTTCATTTGATAAACTAAATATTTTGCCCATGATTTTACATGGATGCTTTATCAATTTAAGTCCATATATTACATGTATACTAGATTTGATACATCTTTTTAATCCAGTTGAAAAACTAATTTAGATTTTAATTGGAGAGCATTTAATATGATGGTGGTTTTGGTGTCTTGATTGTTTGAAATACACAGGAAGCAACTGAGCAAGCAAACTGTAACAAAATACATTTCAGATACAAGTTTGAGTCTCTGAATGGTTTTACCTAGAAGAACAGAGATTTCAAACAATGATAAATTCCAGTGTAGTTTTTTTTTTTTTTTAAGTTAGTGACAAAGATGATATAGAAATAGAAAATACCACTAGACATAAAGAGCTCAAGAAACTGAAGATTCAAGGTAATGGTTTGCCTATCTCATGTATGTTAACGTTCCCCAGGGACAATGAAATAGTGAGTACAGAAACAAATTTCTGATTTAAGTGCCACAAAATAAAGGAGGAATACAGGTGAGGAATCTTGATCAGTTGACTGTGGTGAACCTGGCAATTTAAACATTAAAGTCATTACTATATTTTGGATATACTTTTATTGGCACCATTTAGTACTTACAAACTTATCTATGTCTTTCACTTCCAATGCTTTTGCTTTCAATGAATTGTGCTGTGCTCAGTTGCTCAGTCATGTCCAACTCTGTGACCTCATGGACTATAGGCCCCAGGCTCCTCTTTCTATAAGATTCTTCAGACAAGAATACAGGAGTGGGTTGCCATGCCCTCCTCCAGGGCATCTTCCTAATCTAGGGATCAAACCCACATCTTCTGCATTGGCAGGTGGATTCTTTACCACTGAGCCACCCTGGAAGCCCATCAGATGAATTCAAATTATAGTTCTAGACCATAACTGCACACTTAATAAAAGGTATTTTTACTTATAATAATTATCCTTAATTTATACTAAGTTAGCTTGAAAATTGCTGTTATTTTGTAATCCTTAGTATGACAAATACTACATAACTTGTGGAGTTTAGTCCAAGTGAAAATGTAAGACCCCTTTGTTCTAAAATAAGTTCGAAACAGTGATAATAGAGCATTAAACCAAGTGGGACATCCTTTTGATCACAGGCTCTTTACAAAAACACAAGTGGTTGCCTATGAAGTCAGCTAGTTCCAAGACGAATATTTAAGAGAATTTACATTGCATTTTGTTATTTCGATGCTTCAGTGAATTGTCTGGTTTTTGTTTGCTTGTTTAAAATTACTAATGCTTGTATTCCTAGCCCATGCATCTAACATTAGTCACTTCTACTTAGGGAAAAAGTTTTCATAGCAGAGTAATAGAAAGAGAAGAAAAGATAATCTGGGAATTTTACTGCTGAATACATACTATGTCTTGAGCTATCACTTCCTCTAATTGTCAGAAATCTGATAAAAAATAAAAACAAAAACACTCCAGTTGTTTAAAGAGTGAGAGAAAGTTAGAGGAAAGAGGAAATAAAAAGGTTGCCAGTGGTGAGAATCTCTGAGCAGAAACGTTTCCCCCTGACTACATGAAGTTAGCTTCAAGAGTAATGACATATACAGCAGACATATTTGGGGAAATAGGGTGCTAATGGTAAGAAACCTGCTCACCAGTGCAGGAGATGCAGGTTCAATCCCTGGGTCAGGAAGATCCCCTGGAGGAGGGCATGGCAACCGACTCTAGTATTCTTCTTTGGAGAATCCCATGGATGGAGGAGACTGTTGGGCTACAGTCCATAGAATCGCGAAGAGTCTGACATGACTGAAGCAACTTAGAATATAAAACAAACAAAGACCAGACCAGTGCCACAGTTTCCCTTTAGGGCCACAGTGTGACTTGAGATTTCTAGAGCAAGGCTGACAAAGTGTTAGAGTACCCTCTAAGGATTGAAAGAAGTGGAGTGATCCCCAAATTCTTCCATAAGGCTAAGGAAAAAACAAGGGTAAGTGAAGCTTCCTTGGCCTACTAAGTGGCCTGAGAACTAGCTAAGTGAGTATATTGTCTGAAGAAGGCTACTTTTTGAAAATGAGACATCTCCATTTAAATTGTTTTAACCACTTCAGATACCCATTCTTAGAGTAGGCCCTTTGACAGTTACCAACATGGAAATATGGTGATATCTGAGAAAGACAGGGAGTCTTTAATATTCTAGTAGCAGCTTCTTCGGAACATATTAAGACACAGGAGTGGATACCTCCTCTCCAGTGATGGTACCGACTTGATAAGACTTTAGTGTTTAAAACTAATCCTAGGAAATCCCACGGACTAAGGAGCCTGGTAGGCTACAGTCCATGGGGTCGCAAAGAGTCAGACACAACTGAGCGACTTCACTTCACTTCTAGGAAGGAAATGGGAATAATGCTTAAAATGACTATTTTCTGGAGTTTTATGAATACTTTTTCTTCCTCCTAGAACAATTAATGTTCATTAAGTTAAAAAATAAAACAAAACAACAACAAAAAAACACTTTTCTCCATGTATATTTGAGGGTTTCTTTAAAACCTGTACTCAATAAACTAGCATTTGCATTTTTTGTCCACAAAAATTTGTACTTTAGAAATAAATTATTATTTATGTCAATAAGAATAGGAATATTAATATTTTAATATTAATATATTAAAGGTATTTTCAACATCATTCATGAAAGAATCATACTTTTATAAAACTTAATTACTAAATACATTTTAAATTGTTGATATAAATGGCTTATCATGACAAATTGTTAGAGTTATTACATTGATAACATGCTTCTATTTTTGAACAACCCAACATGACATATTAGGAAAAACACTTTTTAACCTCGGGGAACAAGTTCTCATATTACTTTTTTCATATTTCACCGTGTTTTGATTCTCTTATGCCAAGGGCAAATAATAGAACATTTGCAATTTTTATTTGTTTTCTGTTTGCCATCTCTATTTTGACAAGACTCAAAGTTTTAATATATGGGACGATCATGTTCTAAAATGGATCTAAACTGTTAAAATGTTGTGAAGGAAAAGTGATTGTGTGCAATATATGTTCAAATCATCAAGGTACACTGATTTTCTGATTTGTGGCATAAAGTCAATAGAAGCAGCATATGTCTGTCATGGAATCCTTTCACAATTTTGAATTTAACCATCTTTCTTAAAATATTTATTCCAATCACTCATATTTAATATAACTATATTATACAGTAATATAACTATATTATACATTAATATAACCTCTATTTATTAATTACAATTACTAATAGTACCTGTATTGGTTTTCTACAGTTGCCATAAAGAAATTTACAAACTGTGGGGCTTAAACAACAGAAATTATTCTCACAGGACCACATGGCTTTCAAACTGCAGAAATAAGCCTTGAACACCTTGTAAAATATGGAGTGATGAGTGGGAAAAGAGGAGAAAGCTAAATTCTTCTTATTTTTTATCTTTACCTCCTTTTGCATAGAATTTTATTTTAAAAGCCCAGGTCTCAAGAATGATTAACTGGCATAAACCCTATGTTGACATAAGAAGTAGCCATGACTCTTTCATGTTTTTTAGCCTTAATTTAATCCTTTATTTGATTTTACAGATAGAGCCAAACACTGAGCTTTAAAGAAAGGAAATTGCTACTGAGAAGGCCTAGTAAACTTAAACATTTCAGCTCTAATTCTTCATTGGCTCCTGAACTGAGAAAATAGTATTAAGTGTTCCCCATGCCTAGCAGCTATTCTCCACAAGAGATCCTATATGACCTTAATTTTGACTAAACCTGTGCATCCTGCAGAAGATTGCATGATGCTAACTTAAACAGTACAGAAATTAGCACCAACAAGGCTATTTTAGGTAAGGAAATTTTTGAAAATAAGTTATGTTAAAGTGGGTATGACAGACCTAAACAGTGTATTATAAAGCAGAGACATCACTTTGCCACCTAAGGTCTGAATACTCAGAACTATGGTTTTTCCAGCAGTCATGCATGGATGTGAGAGTTTAAATATAAAGAAGGCTGAGCGCCAAAGAATTGATGCTTTTGAACTGGTGCTGGAGAAGACTCTTGAGAGTTCCTTGGACTGCGAGGAGATCCAACCAGTCAATCCTAAAGGAAATCAGTCCTGGATATTCATTGGAAGGACTGATGCTGAAGCTGAAGCTCCAATACTTTGGCCACTTGATGCAAAGAGTTGACTCACTGGAAAAGACCCTGACACTGGGAAAGACTGAGGGCAGAAAAAAGGGGCAACAGAAGATGAGATGTTTGGATGGCATCACTGACTCAATGGACATAGGTTTGAATAAACTCTGAGAGATGGTAAAGGATAGGAAAGCCTGGTATGCTGCAGTCCATGGGGGTCACAAAGAGTTGGACACAATTTATTGACTGAACAATAAAAACTTTTAATTGTTAACTGAAGGATGAGATGCTCTGATCTGGTGATGATGGAAAAGTGGAAAGTTGCATGAACAGAAATGTAGTCAAAGAAGCTCTTGATATGTTCAGGAAATCATGTGTAGTTGAGTAATGTTAATGCAGGACAATTAAAGACTTGGGGCTGCTGAAGAAATTACTGATTAGATAATGATTGACCTTGATTATGTGTGACTTAAGCACCAAAGTAGTTAGTAACTTATTCAAATTTATAGGTAGGAAGAGAATCATTTATGAGGTGTTTGAATAAATAGAAGGAAAAAAAACACAATTCTGTTATAAAATACAGAAGTGGAAGAGGGATAGAATACATGGTGATATTCAATAGTTATCTAAGAAACAAGATAATGAGAATCTACTGCACAGCACAGGATTTAAAAAAGCACAGGACGTATATTAAGTTAGCCTTAAACATGCATTCTGATATACAATAGATACAGAAAAATTCTGTTTGACTCTATTTACACAAGGTACCCAAATACAGTCAAATCATAGAGTTGGAAAGTATATTAGTAGATGCCAGGGCCTGGGGCTATGGTCAGGAATAAGTACTTAGTGTTTAATGGGGACAGAGTTTCAGTTTTGGAAAATGAAAAACTCAAGAGACCCAGCACAGCCAAAAATAAACACATGAAATTGTAAAAATAAAAAGACAACTGGAGACTGAAGTGGTCGAGTAATGGTCCCTAGTCTATCACTATTCAGTAGCAGAATCTGCATGCCAGATTCTGTGCCCTTAACTAGAGTCTACTGTTTATAGCCATCCAAACACCAGTGAAAGAGGTAAAAAAATGTTGATGTAAAAGTCAACTGTTGTCTAATAGCTGGCAAAGCACATAATCAAATACAATTATTTAAAAATAAAGTTACAATATCTAGAATCTATTTCAATAATAATTTCTCAGTCATTTTCAACTATCCTGTCCCATATTAACTTCACCAAAATATATGTGAATGCCTAATATTTAAAAATAATACTCCTCTATTTTTTTTTAAACTAAAGAGAGAATCCAGAGGCTCTTATCCTTTTATTGCTTCTTTTCCATGGATTGTAGCCTGTCAGGCTCCTCTGTTATGTGATTTTTCCAGATGAAAATATTGAAATGGATTGCCATTTCCTTCTCCACCTTTTCTGGTACCTTTTTTGGAATCACATAATATTAAAATAACGGAGAGAAATGACCTCTTATGGAACATTCTTTCCCCATGATTCATTTAGTTAGATAATGAAGTTAAAAATATATTTTATTCAAAGAAAGTATTTGGGATTTGAAGTCTAAATAAGCCTTTATGTAGCACCAAAAGTAGAATCTAATGAGATCTATCAGATTAGAAGCCATCACATAATATTCTAATTTCTGATTGGAGTATAGCACATTTATAATAGAGAACAGTGTCTTCTCATAATACTAGCTTCTTTATATCCCCTTTATATTGGCTGATAGCCTAAAATATTAATCTCTCCAATAAAAACCTTTTATTAATTGTTAACTGATATTCTGGGTAGTATTAAAGCAAAGCAAACACGAAGTGTTATAAATATCAAAATTCACTAGAAACTGCCTTTTTATTTTTAGTTGCCCAGTTCTTTATTGGGTTTACTTTTTTTTTTTAAGTACTTATTTATTTGGCTGCATGAGGATCTTCAGTCTTAGTTGTGACATGCAGGATCTTTCAGTTGTGGCAGGTGGGATCCAGTCCCTGGACTAGGGATCAAACTTGGGCCCTCTGCATGGGGAACATGGCATTTTAGTCACTGGACCATCAGGGAAGTCGCATACTAACTTCTTTATATTCCTCTATATTAGATGATGGCCTTCCCTGGTGGTTCAGTGGTAAAGAATCTGCCTGTGATATAGAAGAATCAGGAGATGTGGGTTTGATCCTTGGGTCAGGAAGATTCCCTAAAGGAGGGCATGGCAACCCACTCCAGTATTCTTGCCTGGAGAATCCCATGGACAGAGGAGCCTGGTGAGCTACAATCCATGGAGTCACAAAGAGGCAGACAAAACCCAAGCAACTGAGCAGGCATGCTGGTTGACAATCTAAAAAATTAATCTCTCCATAAAATCCTGAGTAGTATTAAAACAAAGTGAATTCAATTCAGTTCAGTCACTCAGTCGTGTCCGACTCTGCAACCCCATGAATCACAGCACACCAGGCCTCCCTGTCCATCACCAACTCCCAGACTTCACCCAGACTCACATACATTGAGTCAGTGATGCCATCCAGCCATCTCATCCTCTGTCATGCGCTTCTCCTCTTGCCCCCAATCCCTCCCAGCATCAGAGTCTTTTCCAATGAGTCAACTCTTCACATGAGGTGGCAAAAGTACTAGAGCCTCAGCTTTAACATCATTCCTTCCAAAGAAATCCCAAGGCTGATCTCCTTCAGAATGGACTGGTTGAATCTCCTTGCAGTCCAAAGGACTCTCAAGAGTCATCTCCAACACCACAGTTCAAAATCATCAATTCTTCGGTGCTCAGCCTTCTTCACATTCCAATTCTCACATCCGTACATGACCACAGGAAAAACCATAGCCTTGACTAGACGAACCTTTGTTGGCAAAGTAATGTCTCTGCTTTTGAATATGCCATCTAGGTCGGTCATAACTTTCCTTACAAGGAGTAAGCATCTTTTAATTTCATGTCTGCAGTCACCATCTGCAGTGATTTTGGAGCCCAGAAAAATAAAGTCTGACACTGTTTCCACTGTTTCCCCATCTACTTCCCATGAAGTGATAGGACCGGATGCCATGATCTTCGTTTTCTGAATGTTGAGCTTAAAGCCAACTTTTTCACTCTCCACCTTCATTTTGAGAAGACGCTTTTTAGTTCCTCTTCACTTTCTGCCCTAAGGGTGGTGTCATCTGCATATCTGAGGTTATTGCGACTTCTCCCAGCAATATTGATTCCAGCTTATGCTTCTTCCAGTCCAGAGTTTCTCATGATGTACTCTGCATCTAAGTTAAATAAGCAGGGTGACAACATACAGCCTTGACGAACTCCTTTTCCTATTTGGAACCAGTCTGTTGTTCCATGTCCAGGTCTAACTGTGGCTTCCTGACCTGCATACAGATTTCTCAAGAGGCAGATCAGGTGGTCTGGTACTCCCATCTCTTTCAGAATTTTCCACAGTTTATTGTGATCCACAAAGTCAAAGGCTTTAGCATAGTCAAAAAAGCAGAAATAGATGTTTTTCTGGAACTCTCTTGCTTTTTCCATGATCCAGCGGATGTTGGCAATTTGATCTCTGGTTCCTCTGCCTTTTCTAAAACCAGCTTAAACATCAGGAAGTTCACAGTTCACATATTGCTGAAGCCTGGCTTGGAGATTTTTGAGTATTACTTTACTAGTGTGTGAGATGAGTGCAATTGTGTGGTAGTTTGAGCGTTCTTTGGCATTGCCTTTCTTTAGGATTGGAATGAAAACGGACTTTTTCCAGGCCTGTGGCCACTGCTGAGTTTTCCAAATTTGCTGGCATATTGCGTGCAGCACTTTCACAGCATCATCTTTCAGGATTTGAAAGAGCTCAACTGGCATTCCATCACCTCCACTAGCTTTGTTCATAGTGATGCTTTCTAAGGCCCACTTGACTTCACATTCCAGGATGTCTGGCTCTAGGTCAGTGATCACACCATCATGATTATCTGGGTCGTGAAGATCTTTTTTGTACAGTCCTTCTGTGTATTCTTGCCATCTCTTCTTAATATCATCTGCTTCTGTTAGGTCCATACCATTTCTGTCCTTTATCGAGCCCATCTTTGCATGAAATGTTCCCTTGGTATCTCTGATTTTCTTGAAGAGATCTCTAGTCCTCCCCATTGTGTTGTTTTCCTCTATTTGCATTGATTGCTGAAGAAGGCTTTCTTATCTCTTCTTGCTATTCTTTGGAACTCTGCATTCAGATGCTTATATCTTTCCTTTTCTCCTTTGCTTTTTGCTTCTCTTCTTTTCACAGCTATTTATAAGGCCTCCCCAGACAGCTATTTTGCTTTTTTGCATTTCTTTTACATGGGGATGGTCTTGATCCCTGTCTCCTGTACAATGTCATGAACCTCAGTCCATAGTTTATCAGGCACACTGTCTATCAGATCTAGGCCCTTAAATCTATTTCTCACTTCCACTGTATAATCATAAGGGATTTGATTTAGGTCATACCTGAATGGTCTAGTGGTTTTCCGTACTTTCTTCAATTTAAGTCTGAATTTGGCAATAAGGAGTTCATGGTCTGAGCCACAGTCAGCTCCTGGTCTTGTTTTTGCTGACTGTATAGAGCTTCTCCATCTTTGGCTGCAAAGAATATAATTAATCTGATTTCAGTGTTGACCATCTGGTGATGTCCATGTATAGCATCTTCTCTTGTGTTGTTGGATGAGGGTTTATTATGGCCAGTGCATTTTCTTGCCAAAACTCTATTAGTCTTCACCCTGCTTCATTCCATATTTCAAGGCCAAATTTGCCTATTACTCCAGGCGTTTCTTGACTTCCTACTTTTGCATTCCAGTCCCCTATAATGAAAAGGACATCTTTTTGGGGTGTTAGTTCTAAAAGGTCTTGTAGGTATTCATAGAATTGTTCAACTTCAGCTTCTTCAGCATTACTGGTTGGGGCATAGACTTGGATTACTGTGATATTGAATGGTTTGCCTTGGAAACTAACAGAGATCATTCTGTCGTTTTTGAGATTGCATCCAAGTACTGCATTTCGGACTCTTTTGTTGACCATGATGGCTTCTCCACTTCTTCTGAGGGATTCCTGCCCGCAGTAGTAGATGTAATGGTCATCTGAGTTAAATTCACCCATTCTAGTCCATTTCACTTCGCTGATTCCTAGAATGTCAACATTCAGTCTTGCCATCTCTTGTTTGACCACTTCCAATTTGCCTTGATTCATGGACCTGACATTCCAAGTTCCTATGCAATATTGCTCTTTACAGCATTGGACCTTGCTTCTATCATCAGTCACATCCACAGCTGGGTATTCTTTTTGCTTTGGCTCCATCTCTTCATTCTTTCTGGAGTTATTTCTCCACTGATCTCCAGTAGCATATTGGGCACCTACTGACCTGGGGAGTTTCTCTTTCAGTATCCTATCATTTTGCCTTTTCATACTGTTCATGGGGTTCTCAAGGCAAGAATACTGAAGTGGTTTGCCATTCTCCTCTCCAGTGGACCACATTCTGTCATATCTCTCCACCATGACCTGCCCGTCTTGGATTGCCCCACGGGCATGGCTTAGTTTCACTGAGTTAGACAAGGCTGTGGTCCTAGTGTGATTACATTGACTCATTTTCTGTGAGTATGGTTTCAGTGTGTCTGCCCTCTAATGCCCTCTTGCAACACCTACCATCTTACTTGGGTTTCTCTTACCTTGGGCATTGGGTATCTCTTCATGGCTGCTTCAGCAAAGCGCAGCTGCTGCTCCTTACCTTGGACTAGGGGTATCTCCTCACCACCCCGTTTCTTGACCTTCAACGTGGGATAGCTCCTCTAGGCCCTCCTGCGCCTGCGCTATTAAGTGTCAAAAACATCAAAGTTCAGTAGAATCATTTTCCCTGAGTTCGAATATTAACATTGATACTGCTGCTAAGTTGATTCAGTCGTGTCCAACTCTGTGCGACCCCATAGACGGCAGCCCAGCAGGCTCCCCGGTCCCTGAGATTCTCCAGGCAAGAACACTGGAGTGGGTTGCCATGTCCTTCTTCAATGTATGAAAGTGAAAAGTGAAATTGAAGTTGCTCAGTCATGTCCGACCCTTAGCGACCCCCTGGACTGCAGCCTACCAGACTCCTCTGTCCATGGGATTTTCCAGGCAAGAGTACTGGAGTGGGGTGCCATCGCCTTCTCCAATTAACACCCATGCATTGAATATAATTCCTTACAGCCTATTCAAGAAAACACTGGTCATGCAATATTCATGCTATTGTATTAATAGTTGGCATGATCTTAAAGGCCAGAAGATTTTAAGTTGAAAACAATTATAGCCATATAGACAAAAATGTTCTTAAGGCATTAAGTAAAAGAAGAATATTATATCAATCTTCACTGTCTCCAAAACCAAGAGTATGGAGACCAAGATAAAAAGAATTCCTCCAGGCCTATTATGCTTTGGGCATTTTTTTTTTTCTTTTCATTATCATAAATTAGTTTATATAATATCAAAACAGGGGTTTCCCAGGTGGCACTAATGGTAAAGAACCCACTTGCTAATGCAAGAGATGTAAGAGACTCAGGTTCAATTCCTCAGTCAGGAAGATCCCTTGGAAGAGGTCATGGCAACCCATCCCAGTATTCTTGACTGCAGAAACCCATAGACAGAGGAGACTGGTGAGCTGTGATCCATAGGGTTGCAAAGAGTAGGGCACGACTAAAGCACTTAGCATGCATGCACAGAGTATCAAAACAATCCTAAAAATACATTGTTTTTATTTTATATGTAAGACTCTGAAGCACTCAGAAAATAACAACATGTACAAGACTATATAAAACTGGGCTCTTTCATAGCTGAGGTGTGAACCAAAAATTCTGGTTTCAAAGGGTGAGATTTTAATCATTATGCTCCTTCAGGAAACAATGGTAAATTATGAGGCTCTGTGAAAAGCAGATGCAACTCATAAAACAAAGCAATTCCAATTTTGAAAGAATACTAGCACAATTTCATTTATTTCTTATGTTTTTCATACATTTCCCATAAGTGAGACTATATAATTAATTTTATTTGATAAGTGAGACAGGCAGAAGTAAATTCATGTATGCCCCACAGTTACTGTGTGGAAGCAGAAGTGAAAAATTAATGTTTTCGTCGTGAATTCAGTGTTATTGAACCACATTACCTTAAAGCCCATGCCAATAGCTGTTCAGGCCCAAAGCACAAGCATGCTGTTAATAAGAAGAGAATGTGAGTTAAAAGATTTTATACTTTGTCTTTCCTCTTGACATATAACTCCATGAACTTGACATCTCAAAACTTCTCTCTCACATCTTGATTTCATTTACAACAAAGTTTAGATTTCAGTGTGTTTTAGGGCTATAGATTCATGGTTACACTGAGGTAAAACCTCAACTCCATGATTAACTATACTTACAAAAAAATTGTAATATAATCTTAGCTTTAAAATTATAAGCAGGGTTTTATAGCCATCTTTGATCTTTCCAGCAATTTGCTAATGAAATCGATAAACTTGAAGAACTGAGATTTTTCTAAAATAAAAAATAAAAACTTGTAAATAATTTTAATTGAATTCATTACACTAGCATCAATAATCCATTGTTTCTGCTATGGGTAATTAGCACGTGTTATTTGTTTACAGATGTTAGGTTAAATGTTCATAAAAGCCAAGGTTTACTATAACTGTCTTTTGTTATTGATTTCAGAAAAATTTAACTCAGACATGAAGACAGATGAAACAGTTTTGAGGTGAGGATAAAAGGTAATAATAACCACATCTATACACACGCACAAAAGATTTGAGCACAGATTTGTGATCGAATCAAACATTATGGCAATTAAAGTTCCTAAATAAACTTATTTTCAATTTTGTGTTTGTATTGCTTTATCTGAAAGTTAGCCAAGTATAATAATAAAAAGTTTGATTTGTATACTTCCCCTTACTTGGCAATTTTTTCAGAAATATCCCCATATTTAAAAAAACATTTTACAAATTTATGTGATTTAGGGAGGGTAATCCAGTGCTCTGTGACAGCTTAGAGGGGAGGGCTAGGGGGCATGGGAAATAGAGGACAGAGGGGATATATGTATGCTAATGGCACTTTCACACTTTTGAATGGCATAAACCAATACAACATTGTAAAGCAATTATTCTCTAATTAAAAATAAATCATAAAAATTTAAAGAATCACATGTCAATTAATTGCATAAATTTTATTTTTGTTAACTTTGTATTCAATCATTTGGAGTTTATATTTATTAAAAATGTTAAAGCAATATATCCATTCAAGTTAAATAAAAATATTAATTTTCAGTAATAAATTTATAACTTTTTCAGCTAGGCTCACTTCTCTAAAAAGCAAACATGTTTTTGAAAATCAGTATTTACCACACAGTTTCTCCTAAGTACTTTCATACTTATTTACAAAGCTTGAGACACCCACATGCTCCATTTCACTTAATGGCTTCTGTGAAAAGTTTATTTATATCAGGAAAAATCTGCTTCATCAATCTAGATATTTAAACCAATCAGAAAAGAAAAAATAATTTCTACTAAATTCGTTCTCAACATGGGAAGTTAATTGCAAGAAAGTTCAATGCCTGTGGAAAATTTAAGAAGGAAACTGAAACTTCAACATTTTTCTTAATTTAAAAAGGCTCAGTATACTAACGCATATATATGGAATTTAGAAAGATGGTAACAATAACCCAGTGTACGAGACAGCAAAAGAGACACTGATGTATAGAACAGTCTTATGGACTCTGTGGGAGAGGGAGAGGGTGGGAAGATTTGGGAGAATGGCATTGAAACATGTAAAATATCATGTAAGAAACGAGTTGCCAGTCCAGGTTTGACGCACGATACTGGATGCTTGGGGCTAGTGCACTGGGACGACCCAGAGGGATGGTATGGGGAGGGAGGAGGGAGGAGGGTTCAGGATGGGGAACACATGTATACCTGTGGTGGATTCATTTTGATATTTGGCAAAACTAATACAATTATGTAAAGTTTAAAAATAAAATAAAATTAGAAAAAAAGTAAAAAAATAAAAAGGCTCATTAATTTTGAGTTGTCAGCACAATAACCTAAATATGTCCACCAAACAATAAAGTCATTATCATAGAGCTATGTGTAAATCTGGAAGTAAATATCTACCAGTAAAGCAGATTTCCTACAGTTACTTTTTCCTTCTTGTCCCTAACCATGAATTGAGAACTTCTTTCACTTCTACATAAGGATTAAAAAAAAAAAAAAAAGAAAAATTTCTTAGTTTATTGTTTATAAATCCAGAGATTAGACTTATGCAAATTAATAACATTCTATAGTTATAACAACTAGCACCAGGAGGAACCATCCTAAAGATATTTTTATGTAAAATGACATTAGTTTAATTCATTGAGATACAAATTATATTCTATTAGAAATAGACATTAGAAGAACCCATTTATTAATTCATGTACATGTTTTCCTAGGTTATATATGGAAAGAAGGGGTCAAGAGGGTGAGTTGAAAGAGTCAAGAGTTCAGTTCCATTCAGTTCAGTCACTCAGTCCTGTCCCACTCTTTGTGACCCCATGAACTGCAACACGCCAAGCCTCCTGGTCCATCACCAACTCTCAGAGTTTACCCAAACCGGTGTTCATGGAATCGGTGACACCATCCAACCATCTCATGCTCTGTCATCCCCTTCTCCTCCTGCCATCAATCTTTCCCAGTATCAGGGTCCTTTCAAATGAGGCAGCTCTTCCCATCAGGTGGCCAAAGTATTGGAGTTTCAGCTTCAAAATCAGTCCTTCCAATGAAGACCCAGGACTCATCTCCTTTAGGATGGACTGGTTGGATCTCCTTGCAGTCCAAGGGACTCTCAAGAGTCTTAAACACCACAGTTCAAAAGCATCAATTCTTTGGCACTCAGCTTTTTTTACACTCCAACTCTCACATCCATACGTGACTACTAGAAAAACTATAGCCTTGAATAGATGGATCTTTGTTGGTAAAGTAATATCTCTGCTTTTTAACATGCTATCTAGATTGGTCATAACTTTCCTTCCAAGGAGAGAGTGTCTTTAATTTCATGGCGGCAGTCACAATCTAAAGTGATTTTGGAGCCCCTCAAGATAAAGTTAGCCACTGTTTTCCCATCTACTTGCCATAAAGTGATGGGACTGGATGCTATGATCTTAGTTTTCTGAATGTTGAGTTTTAAGCCAACTTTTTCACTCTCCTCTTTCACTTTCATCAAGAAGCTCTTTAGTTCTTCTTCACTTTCTGCCATAAAGCTGGTGTCATCTGCATATCTGAGGTTATTGATATTTCTCCCAGCAATATTGATTCCAGCTTGTGCTTCATCCAGCCCAGTGTTTCTCATGATGTACTCTGCATATAAGTTAAATAAGCAGGGTGTCAATATACAGCCTTGGCATACTCCTTTTCCTATTTGGAACCAGTCTTGTTCCATGTCCCATTTTAACTGTTGCTTCCTGACCTGCATACAGATTTCTCAAGAGGCAGGTCAGGTGGTCTGGTATTCCCATCTCTTTCAGAATTTTCCACAGTTTATTGTGATCCACACAGTCAAAGGCTTTGGCATAGTCAATAAAGCAGAAATAAATGTCTTTCTGGAACTCTCTTGCTTTGTCAATGATCCAGCAGATATTGGCAATTTGATCTCTGGTTCCTCTACCTTTTCTAAAACCAGCTTGAACATCTGGAAGTTCATGGTTCATGTATTGCTGAGGCGTGTGTTGGAAAATTTTTAGCATTACTTTGCTAGTGTGTGAAATGAGTGCAATTGTGCAGTAGTTTGTGCATTCTTTGGTATTGCCTTTCTTTGTGATTAGAATGAAAATTGACCTTTTCCAGTCCTGTGGCCACTGCTGAATTTTCCAAATTTGCTGGTATATTGAGTGCAGCACTTTCACAGCATCAGCTTTCAGAATTTGAAATAGCTCAACTGGGATTCCATCACCTCCACTAGCTTTGATTGTAGTAATGCTTTCTAAGGCCCACTTGACTTCACATTCCAGGATGTCTGACTCTAGGTGAGTGATCACACCATTGTGATTATCTGGGTTAGAGATCTTTTTTTGTATACTTCTTCCGTGTATTCTTGCCACCTCTTCTTAATATCTTCTGCTTCTGTTACCTCCCTACCATTTCTGACCTTCATTGTGCTCATATTTGCATGAAATATTCCCTTGGTATCTTCAATTTTCTTGAAGAGATCTCTAGTCTTTTCCATTCTATTATTTTCCTCTATTTATTTGCACTGATCACTGAAGAAGGCTTTCTTATCTCTCCTTGCTATTTTTCGAAGTCTGCATTCAAATGGGTATATCTTTCCTTTTCTCATTTGCTTTTCACA
The DNA here is from genome assembly GCF_003369695.1 of Bos indicus x Bos taurus. NCBI lineage: Eukaryota > Metazoa > Chordata > Mammalia > Artiodactyla > Bovidae > Bos > Bos indicus x Bos taurus. The sequence goes on along the minus strand of NC_040076.1, from coordinate 13,880,018 downwards.
TCTCTTCTTTTCACAGCTATTTCTAAGCTATTTCTCCTCAGATAGCCATTTTACTTTTTTGCATCTGTTCTTTCTTAGGGATTTTCTTGATCCTTGTCTTCTGTACAATGTCATGACCCTCCATCCATAGTTCATCAGCCACTCTATCAGATCTAGCAAAAAAAAAAAAAATCAAAAAAAATAATAACAAGCATCTCAATTACAATTTTGGTAGAGGAATTACACACAAATTTTTCTGAAGATATACAAATCGCCAACAGGTACTTGAAAATATGCTCAATTTCACTAATCACTAGGGGAATGCAAGTTAAAACCACAATGATGTACACTTCACAACTTGAAAAATGGCTATCATAAAAAATAGTACTGTTGAGGAGGAAGAGAAAGGATATTCTTGTACACTGGTTGTGGGAATGTGCAATGGTGTGGCCAGGATGGAAAACAGCAAGGAGATCAAAAACTTAAAAATGGAACTAAATATGATCTAGAAATTCCATTCTTGGATATATATCCAAAGGATGTGAAAAGTTTGTCAATAGATCAATTGATTTAAAAAAAAAAAAGATAAATGGATGAATATACAATGGAGTGTTATTCAGTCATAAGAAAATCCTGCCATTTGTGATAATATGATTAGATTAGGTGGTTACACTATGTTAAATAAGGCAGAAATAGATGAACAATGCATGGCAACAGTTTTACACAGAATACAAAAAAAAAAAAACTCATAAAAGAGTAGAAAGGTGTTTGCTATAAGTCCTGAGAATTGAAAGTAAAGCAGTTACCATAGTTGATACTGTATAATTGCAGTTTGCTAAGTGAATTAGAACTTCAGTATTCTCAATGGCAAAAAATATAAATATATAAGGTGATGTGTCAATTAAATACATGAGTTAATTCTTTACCAATTTAAATATATTCAAGGATGAGAATAAAGCAATTCAACTTCTAGGAAAAACAGAAGTTAACAAATGGAAATTTTGTGAGAAAACTCAAACATAGAGTGTTTCACCTACTTTGAACTTAACTGGAATAAATGTCCTATTGTTTTCCCATATTCTTCCAAAAATCTTATAAGCAGAAAAGTTCTTCTACACAGATGACCTTGAATAATACAAGGGTTAGGGGCAGTAGCACCTGGCAGAAAAATCATTTCCTGTATAATTCAAGTAAGTGATGGTACCATATATTTGTGTCACTGGAGATACTGACATGACCAGTTAGGACACTTTAACTTTTTGGAATGCTTTTCCACATTGTAACAGTGATTAAGGCAAGAGTTGTCAGTTTCATCAGTCCCTACCCACTCTGCCAAAAGGGACTTGGAATAGAATCTGGATTATGTGTTTCAGGTTTCTAGATGCCTAGGATGGAAGATAAAAACCTTGAGGCTAATGGTTTTATTTTCATCTTCAAGAGAAAGAAATTTAAACTAGAACTGAAGAGATAAAACATCATGAGAGATGAAATAATTAAATGGATGATGAAATACATTTCTGGACCAACAGCTTGAACAATTTGTTTTCACTGTCCTATGAAATCTTGGGAGAATGTGTTTCAGAATGAAGACTTACTGAAGAAAGGGTAAAAATAAGAGGAGCAATGGGTTTGGCAAAAGAATGCCATCACTGGGAATGAGGTTATAAGATGATTTGTAAGAGATTCTTCTATAAAGAGTCATTAAGTCTTTTTCTTTAATTTTCATTCATTTTCAGAGCTCAAGAGTGGAAGGGCAAGTAGATAGAAGGTCCCTATTCACTTAACCCCCTCTAGACAGGATAATTAGACCCTGTGCACTGCTGGTTAGGATGGGAGTTGAAGCTCCAACAGTCCCTTTCCCACTATGGCTCTATCTTCTTAAAATACAAAAGCATGAAAGACCTTCTCATGGGGGGGTCAACTTTTGTGAGCTTGGGGCCCAACTGTGTGCACCGAAAATTTTCTGCTCAGATTGTTGTAAATTCCTAGAGATTCTGGTGAAAGCTGAGATCAATTACAGCCCTGATGCTCATCACTATATAGCTACATTAGAAGCAAGCAGACTCTTGACAGTACACCTCTTAACACTATACATATGCACATATGTGTGCATTTATGGAGATAGTTAAATATTTGAAGTTGAATATAATTCATAAAATCTAAGCACATGTCAAAGAAAAACCACACTGGACAAGAGTTAAAGCAGTGAAAACAAATTTTACTCAAGACTACTATGATAGAGGAAAAAGGTCTCAATATAGAACCAGGTTCAGTTCTAGCAAAATCAAGCTGGACAATAGTTAAAACTGTAAAAACAAATTTTACTCAAGACCACTACAACAGAGGAAAAAGATCTCAATACAGAAGCAGGTTCAATTCTCAATATAGCATGAATAAATAGAAATTTATATCCATACAAGAGGACAGAGATCAAGAATGGAAAATTACTAAGAGGCGACATCTAGGAGGGGGTATGTGAAATTCTGTCTATACCAACCTGATAGGATTATTTCCTAAGACAGACCAAGCTGATCAGGCATCACCTGAGGCATGGTGCAAGATGAAGAACACAATTAGATATGCAGGGTGATCAGACACCAAGGGTGGATGTTCTAGTTAAACTGAGTTAGCAGGGGTCTTGCTAAAAGTGAGTTTTATAAGAGAGTGCATAAATGGCTCCAGAAAAAACGTTTAGAAGTCTAAGTAAATTTGGTTAGGCAAAGGGGCTCTGTAACATGTTAAAAGGAAGCATTCAGGTGCTTCCCTGGCGACTCAGTGGTAAAGAATCTGCCTGCAAATGCAAGAGACATGGGTTAGATCCCTGATCTGGGATGACCCCACATACTTGGAGCAACTAAGCTGGTGCACAACTACTGAAAGACTCTGATGCTGGGAAAGGTTGAAGGCAGGAGGAGAAGGGGATGACAAAGGATGAAATGGTTGGATGGCATCACTGACTCAATCGACATGAGTTTGAGTAAACTCCAGGAGTTGGTGATGGACAGGGAGGCCTGGCATGCTTCAGTCCATGGGGTCACAAAGAGTCGGACACGACTGAGCGAACTGAACTAAACCACAGCTACTGAGCCTGTGCTCTAGAGCCCAGAATCTGCAACTACTGAGCCCAGGTACTGCAACTACTGAAGAGTCCATGCTGTAGAGTCCATAGAGTCTACAGTCTATGCTCCACCATAGAGTCAACACTCCCTAGAGTCCACGCTCTCCCACAAAAGAAGCCAAGGCGATAAGAAGCCTACACACAGCTACTAGAGAGTAGCCAGTCCCTGAACGCTTCAACGAGAGAAAAGCCTTTGCAGCAATGAAGACCCAGCATAGACAAAATAAATAAAATTATGAAAAAAATAAAATAATAAAAGGAATCATTTCAAAATGTGTACAAACTGTCTAATAAATGCAAGTTGTGGTTGTTCCAGTTTTTGTTTTTAATATTTGAAGAAAAGAGTAACCTAAACATAAAATGTACACTTAGTTATATATTTGTTTTGTTATGTTGTGTGTGTTCAGTCGGTTGTGTCTGAGTCTCTGCAACCCCATGGACTGTAGCCTTACAGGCTCCTCTGACCATGGAATTTCCCACATAAGAATACTGGAATGGGTTACCATTTCCTACTCCAGGGGATCATCTTGACCCAGGGATTGAACCTGTGCTTCTCTCACTTCCTGCAATGGTGCCTTCCCAGGTGATGCAGTGATAAAAAAGTGACCTGAAAAGCAGGATATGCAATTAGATCCCTGGGTTGGGAAGATGATTTAGAAAAGGAAATGGCAACCTATTTCAATATTCTTGCCTGGGAAATTCCACTGAGAGAGGAGCCTGATGGGCTACAGTTCATGGGGTCAGAAAGAATAATTATATATTAGCATCATTAAATTTAAAGAAGTATATTGAAGTAAGATTTGCAGCAATACTGAAAAATATGAGTATGGTTTTATATTACAAATTCATGATTAGGGATTTAGTCATGCATGAAATTCACAGTAATGAAATACTTTTTGCAAACAGTATGACCTTTGGATGTCCAATTCCCTCTCCCATAGCATCCTTCCATTTAACAAATTATGGCAGAGAAATATTATTTTAGCCCCTTTTTGTGGATAAGTATTTTAGACAGCCCTTTTGTAGAAAAGCACACACACACATACACAAATAACCCAAACCAGCTTAGGCACAAGATACCATCTCAGAAGGATTTGGTGATATTGTTATTCACAATAAAAATATTTCAATAGGGGAAAAAACTGTTTTTAAATTTAATTCAATACCTCAAAAACTGGTAAATTGTGGTAGGCTCTGTAAGTGGGTGCTAGCAAACATTGGGTCCATTTTTGTAGTGACAAAGTGGTACATCCCATTACCCCGTTGGGGCAAACTAAAGGGAAGCTCTGAGAAGACAAGCACTCTAGTCAAAGGACAACATGAGTAGCTTCCATAATGGCTCACAAAGAGTGGTTGCTATTCAGTCACTCAGTCATGTCTGATTCTTTGGTACACCATGGGCTACAGCACACAAGGCTTCACTGTCCTTCACCATCTCCTGGAGTTTGCTCAAACTCATGTCCACTGAGTCAATGATGCTATCCAACCATCTCATTCTCTGTCGTTCCCTTCTCCTCCTGACTTCAATCTTCCCCAACAACAGGGTCTTTTCTAATGAGTCGGTCCTTCGCATCAGGTGGTCAAAGTATTGGAGTTTCAGCTTCAGCATCATCCAATGGATCCAATGGATTGGATGGATGAATATCCATCCAATGAATATTCAGGGTTAATTTCCTTTGGGATTGACTGATCTGATCTCCTTGCTGTCCAAGGGACTCTCAAGAGTCTTCTCCAGCACCGTTGTTTGAAAGCATCAATTCTTCAGTGCTCTGCTTTTTTATTGTCCAGTTCTCACATCTGTACATGATACTGGAAAAAGCATAGCTTTGATTATACAGATTTTGGAGGCAAAGTAATGGCTCTGCTTTTTAATACACTGTCTAGATTTGTCACTGCTTTTCTTCCAAGAGGCAAGCATCTTTTAATTTCAGTGTTTAAACCAACTCATTTCATTTTTGCACAATTACAAACTTTATTTCAAAACAATAGTTTTAAGCAAAGCCTACCAGTTAGTCTTCATTCTGTATCTGGAGCTCTGCCAGGCAATTGTCCATTACAATATTATGTCTTCAAGTATGTGAAGATGTATTCTACATTATACATCTTATTTTTTCCTTACTGTATTCACATCCCAATATCCTGCTTCTTTTCCACTTGAATGCACTTTGCCTTAATATCATATCCATTAAAACTGACACAGTTGGAACTGAATGGACTCCTCTAACTATGGAAAGTAAATATGAATCAGAATGGAAGAATGAATAGAATACTTCTGAAATGACACCATTTCTTTTTGCAGTAAGAATTTACAATTATCTTAGTAGTCATATCAATTTCCATTCTTAAAGTTGTATTAAATAAGCATGTATCTTCCCTGTCCCTGGGATTCTCCAGGCAAGAACACTGGAGTGGGTTGCCATGTCCTTCTCCAATGCATGAAAGTGAAAAGTGAAAATGAAGTTGCTCAGTCCTGTTCAACTCTTAGCGGCCCCATGGACTGCAGCCTACCAGGCTCCTCCATCCATGGGATTTTCCAGGCAAGAGTACTGGAGTGGGTTACCATTGCCTTCTCCGGAATTGGATCTACTTTTCCCCAAATGAAGAATTTCGCATCTATTCATTTTAATTGTGTGAATGCATTACTCAAATTGTTGAGATTTTTATATATTCAAATTTTAATTATATCCCTTTCATCATTTTTTCCCTCTTATTATCAATTATATGAATAAAAATTCTGTTAATGCCCATCTAAGAGTGTGGATAAGATCTATAGTTGAAATTTACATTCTGCTATGTAATACTTAAGTGTTTTCAGCTAATTTATAATACATCAAGTGCAACTTTAACTTGATTGTTTTCACTATAGCACATTCAACATTTTGAAGTATCCTGTAAAAATAAGATATATTGGTTCATACATATATATACACCTACATAATTTTACAAATGTAACCATTTTACAACAGTATGTGGTAACTATATGTATATTTTAGTCAATCTTTGCTGGATCTTAGTAATCACCTCTAAATATTTAAATAATACATTCTATCCTAAACAGTTAAATGTCCAACAACTTTGAGGTATAATTTGAAGAATTTGCTGTATTCTTGGCTCTGTGGAATATTTTCCTCTATTTTAGCTAGTTAAGCAGTACTTCTCAATCAATACACTACAAAGAGGCATTCTAGTTACTTGATATGCTGATGTGCGTGCATGCTAAGTCACTTTAGTCATGTCCCCTCTTGATGCTTTGCCGCACTATAGGCTGTAGCCCACCAGGCACTTCTGTCTATGGGGATTCTCTAAGCAAGAATACTGAAACAAGTTGCCCTCCTCCAGGGGATCTTTGTGACCCAGGGATCAAACCCAAGAGTAGCCATTACTTTATCACTAGCACCACCTGGGAAGCCCTGTGATATGCTGAAAGTAGAGTTAATTTTAATTTGGAAATATCACCTAAAGTAATTGCTTACTGAATTATTTCTTAAATATTTCTTGAAATCTTAGTTATGATTTTTATGTCATTTTCTTCAGATTTCAAATATTGTCCCATTGTAGTGTAAATGGCCTGAAGAGTGGTTGAGAGTTTTTGCCAGTAGTATGTCTCTTGTGAATACAGCAAATTCTACTCAAACATTATTTACACTAAACAAACTATTCTGTTGAAAGCACTATCTTTATTTCACAAATGCATTAATGCTAATATATTTTGCTGTACCTAGTGTATTTTCTGGTCATTCTTGTTTGAGTTTTTAAGAATTACACTATCATTTATGAATTTATATCAAGTAATTTGAACACATCCAATAATTTCTAGTACATCATGAGAAACGCTGGGCTGAAAGAAGCAAAAGCTGGAATCAAGATTGCCAGGAGAAATATCAATAACCTCAGATATGCAGATGACACCACCCTTATAGCAGAAAGTGAAGAGGAGCTAAAAAGCCTCTTGATGAAAGTGAAAGAGGAGAGTGCAAAAGTTGGCTTAAAGCTCAACATTCAGAAAACTAAGATCATGGCATCTGGTCCCATCACTTCATGGCAAATAGATGGGGAAACTGTGGAAACAGTGTCAGACTTTATTTTTTTGAGCTCCAAAATCACTGCAGATGGTGACTGCAGCCATGAAATCAATCTGTCAGACGCTTACTCCTTGGAAGGAAAGTTATGACCAACCTAGATAGCATATTGAAAAGCAGAGACATTATTTTGGCAACAAAGGTCCATCTAGTCAAGGCTATGGTTTTTCCATTCGTCATGTATGGATGTCAGAGTTGGACTATGAAGAAAGCTGAGCACCAAAGAATTGATGCTCTTGAACTGTGGTGTTGGAGATGACTCTTGAGAGTCCCTTGAACTGCAGGGAGATCCAAGCAGTCCATTCTATAGGAGACCAGTCCTGGGTGTTCTTTGGAAGGAATGATGCTAAAGCTGAAACTGCAGTACTTTGGCCACCTGATGTGAAGAGTTGACTCATTGGAAAAGACTCTGATGCTGGGAGGGATTGGGGGCAGGAGGAGAAGGGGACGAATGGCATCACCGACTCGATGGATATGAGTCTGAGTGAACTCTGGGAGTTGGTGATGGACAGGGAGGCCTGGCGTGCTGCAATTCATGGGGTCACAAAGAGTCAGACACGACTGAGCGACTGAACTGAACTGAGCTGAAGAATTCCTCTTTTAAACTTCTGAGTTCATTAGCCACTTCATTTTGCCATGATGAACTTTAGAGTTTTTCAATACTTAAATAATTAGAGAACCCCTAAACTTAATAACTATTCAAATTTAATCTCTAGGTGGATGGTCGTATTTAGTGAAAAAGAATCAGGTGTCATATTTCTACTACTACCACTGCTCCAAATCCAGTCCTATACTACAGTTTCAACATATGGTTATAGGAGGATTAAAGAGGAAAAGAAGGGGACATCAACAAAACAAACATGTCACATGCACACACCAACTATTACATCAAATAAGATGACAAATAAGGTAAAAATGTAGTTTTACTTTTTAAGAAAAATAATGTTTCATCTCTAGGCAAAAATTTTAGAACTTTCCTGTCTATTCAAAATATGTCATGAAACTTTTAAAGCACTGAAAAGGAAACACAGTGATATGGATTATTTTCCACTTGTACCGTTTTTTCTTGTCTTCCAAGATTTTTTTCTCAGTCTTTTTCAAGTTCTTTTGATCACTAATGAGGTTCAGACATTGCTGCAGTACATTTTTTACTTGCCAAGTAGATCCAGGTTTTAAGCTATCTTCAGAATTCAAATAAAATGTGCTATTCTGCTGAGTCTGGTTAATGTTACTTTTTATTAGTAAAAATGCCTTTGTAAATTATATAAAAAAAGTAATTCACCTTACATAATTGCTAAAAGTCTCATTAGTAATTTTAATAGTCATTTTTATATTCCTTAAGAAGGATTTCCTGTTATATTTTAAATATTCTAAGTTGGTATTTAAAAACTTTATGGAATTAAATACGTACTATTTGAGTAAAATTTATTAAGAAAATTACTTGATTTGAGGTAGGATAATAAGACATCATTGCCATGTTATGTGTTGTCATAGAATGCCATTATCATTGGTTTATACACTAAAACCTTGTAATAGACTTATTACAAGAGGTCCACAGGTTTTTCAGTCTGATGGATGTGTGTTCAATTTATGTCTCTACCCTTTATTAGCTCTGGTATAGCTCTTGACGTAATTGTAAAATGAAGTTGAATTTTGCTCACTAAATTATGGGAATTTAATGTGATATGTATTAGAAACATTATTTAGTATGCTTTCAATGTCATTTTTTTTTTCTATTTCCTAGATATACATGGACAAATCTTTCCCTCTCTCTGTCTCAAAGAAGTTAAAATGCATTTTCCTTTCTCTACTAATTTTATAGGGCTGCCATAACAAAATACTAAAAACTTGGTAGCTTAAAAATCCCTGAAATGTATTCCCTCAAAGTTCTGGAGCCTAGAAGCCTGAAATCAAGGTGTTGAAGGGTCATGCTCCCTCCAAAGCCTGTAGCGGAGAATCTGTTTCATGCCTTTCTCTGTTCAATCCTTGGTTTTCTTGAACTTTCAGCTAGCTAGGTAATGCCAATCTTTGTTTAGGTTTTCACATGGCTATTTTTCCTCTGTGTTTCTGTTTACACGTGTCTTTCCTTATAAGGGAAATCCATCATATTGGATTCAGGCTCCTTCTAATTATATTTTAATTTGATTGCATCTGCAAACCACATTTTTAAATAAGATCACATTTACAGGTACCAAGGATTAGGACAAGATAGGTTTGGGGGACATAACTCAACTTGTGCATGTGTGCTCAGTTGATCAGTTGTGTCCAACTTTTTGCAACTTTCTGGACTACAGCCCGCCAGCAAACGGGTTGCCATTTCCTTTTTCAGGGGATCTTCCCAACTCAGGAATCAAAGGGGCAAATTCTTTACCACTGAAACACCTATGAAGCACCAATTCAACCTGTAACACTTTCTATTCCAAGAAAAGTACCACTATCCCAACTAATACTGTACTCTTTCCTTTCCTCAATGTATATATTCTCTGACCTCTGATTTTAAAAAAAGATAAAGCTCCAAAAATTATAGAAATGCTACACTTACCATTACATTATCACGTAAAATTTTTTCCGCTTTATTCATTTTTAAGTACACAATACAGACAGAAAAAAATAAATAAAAGCATTATATCAATGAAATTAGTTTATTAAGCTTCAAAGTGTTAAGACATATTAAATACTATAGAATCTAAACTTTGGTCATTTCTATCAGTTGTTGATGGGTAAAATAACAAAACAGTCTTTCAGTTTTTATATATTGTGTCCTTTGAAGCAACAGTGAAGTGAACCATTTAAAAGTAAATCACTCCACTGAACTGAAAAACAGACTCTGATTGGGAAAACTAATGCCTTAGGAAAAAGCAGGTTTTGTAATCTCTGTACTCATGTCTCTTTTTGTCTTTGATAGATGATGAAAAAAGCTACATTCTAAACAAAACTGCTACAGTGACTGCAAAACCATTACTTTTTGTTGTATATATCAAGAGAAGTTTTAGCACCTCACCCCATATGCCTACTAAATGGAAAGTGACAGGACAATGAGAAAAACAGCCCTATCAAATTTACCATTTTATAGTTCATTTCCTGATGACAAATGAGACATCTATTTTACAGGCCTTCAATTTATTTGACAAAATAAAAGGGGGAAAATTTGCTCTTGGATTACTCATAGTTGTTTTGCAACATAAAATTTTACTGTAATTCATATTTAATTTATATATCCATTTTGACTGTTTGGTTTATGTCATGTTAATCATAGAAACTTCTATAAGATTCATAGAGGAAAAGATATCTTCTGAAGGTTATTTATTAATAAAGCAAAGGTTATTTATTAATAAAGCAAAGGAGTCTACTTGGAATTTGTTGGCTGGGAAAAGTAGCCTCACAGACAAGCTTAACTTGAAAGGCAGATAGTGCTAGACTATATGCATGACCCCAAGTGTGCAACTTACTTAACCATGCAATCAATGAAAGAATTAGAGCAAGGTAAAGGGGACGTTCTAAATAGGGCAGGAGCATTTGAGAATTTTAAGGAAAGTAAGTAGGGCAGAAGTGACTGAAGATAAAATCTGAGCAAAGGTATAAAGAAAGTTATACAACTGGCCAAACAGAAATCCAAGGCAAGAGTTTCCCAGGCAGGATAACCAGTTAGAATAAATGTCCTAAAGCAGGAGTGCCTAGTTTACATGAGAGAAAGCAAAGAGATTAGGGAAGCAAAAGTAAGGAGGAGAGAAGAATAGCAGAAATGACAGGCACAAGGTATCACAGAACTTCATAGACTTTTGATTATTACTTCACCAGTAATAGCCCCTGGCATGGTGTTGTGTGGAAGGGAGAGCAGCATATTATTTTCCCTTGCTTAAAGTGGGTAACTCTGGTCATGATGATGGGAACAGATTACAGGAAGCATGGGCAAAAAAAAAAAAAAAGGCATAAAAACTATTGGATGCAATTTAAAACATCCTCAAAAATGTTGATGGTTGATTGTACTACCAGAGTAAGTGATGAGCAGCAGTAGATTTCTGGTCATATTTTGAAGACAAAATTGGATGATTTTGTGATGGATTACACATGCAATCAGAGGGAGGAAATTGTGTGTGGTATGGGAGGCAGAGAGGGAAAGGACAGGGGAGGGTAAATGATAATTTTATTCTAGAATTTGAACCTCATTAGCTGGAAATATTAAATTATCAATGAATTGAACCTGGACTGATGATTCGTTTCATATATGATATTATACATGTTTCAATGCCATTCTCCCAAATCATCCCACACTCTCCCTCTCCCACAGAGTCCAAAAGACTGTTCTCTATACATCTGTGTCTCTTTTGCTGTCTCAGGAGGAGGGAGGGGGGTTCAGGATGGAAAACATGTGTAAACCTGTGGCGGATTCATGTTGATGTATGGCAAAACCAATACAATATTGTAAAGTAATTAACCTCCAAAAAAAAAAAAATTATCAATGAAGAGGGATAGGTGTGTGGGTATATTCAATGTGAGTGCATGTATGTGATTCAGGAAAAGGACTCTCCAGAGTTCAGTTGGAGGTCAATTAAGTTAGAGATATCTATTTGTCATGCTTTTAGCAAAACTAAATGATGTCTGAATGTTTTACCTTTCACTCATCTTCTCTCCCAATGTCCTTACCATAGACAATTCAGACTGGGAAGCAGAGATATAGAAGTATAAGGTGGGACAAGACAAGAAGGCAGAATCCATCTTCTCTTTCCTACTGCAGATTGCAAGTCAGTCATTAGTCTAATTTAATGTTGAAGAAAGATATAAAGTTTAAATGGGATAAGATATGAAATCCAACTGAACTGGATTAAGCAAAAGAAAAAAGATGGTAATAGTAATAAATGTGGAGCTCAACTTCCTACACATCAAAGACACATCATATATATAAAGATGAACCAATAAAAAAAAGATAATTCAATTGCCCAGATAAACAGCAATCTAGAAACAATGACTAGCTGACTAAATGACACAGAAAAATGAGAGTTATCTGGAAGATAGAATAATGAAAACCTTCCAATCAGAATAGCAGACAGAAAGACAAATGAAAAAATATAATAAAAAATTATGAGATCTATGGGATAATACAAAATGTGTCAATCTATGTATTACAGGGTTTCTGGAATGAAAATAGGGAAGGAGATAAAAATGTATTGAAGAGACTATGGTTGAAAACTTCCCAAACCTAAAGAAGGAAATAGACATGCAAGTACAGAAAGAACAGAAGGTCCCAAATAGGATGAATACAAAAGGCCCCATGTCAAGACATATCACAATTAAAACAGCAAAAGTAAAATATAAAGAGAGAACTCTAAAGGCAACAAGAGAAAAAGAGTTAAAAAGGAAGTCCCATAATGTTATCAGCTGATTTCTCTACAGAAACCCTGCAGGCAGAAAGTATTAGTTCTACATTTGAAGTCCTTGAAGAAAAAAAAAAAAAAGAGTCCTGCAGCCTAAGAAATCTATCCAATAAGAGAATCATTTTGAGTAGAAGTAGAGAAAGAATTTCTCAGACAAGCAAAACATGTAAAGAAGTCAATACTAAACCTATCCTGGAAGAAATGCTGAAGTGTCTTCTCCACATACAAAAGAAGCAAGAACCTCTAGTAAAGAAGAAATCACAATAGGAAAGACAAATATATAAAAGGGTTGAAGAACATTTAAATAAGCCTGTATTATAAAATATTAATATTTAAATATTTATTAATATTTAAAATGCAAAAATAACTATAAAAATAAGCATTAATATGTAAAATGGGACAACAAAGTCACAAAATATAGGAGAGTAGAGTATTGGTATTTTAGAATGTGTTTGAACTTGAACAACTATCAGTTTAAAGTAAGTAAATATGGTTTTGGATCAACATCCATGAACTCCATGGTAATCACAAATTAAAAACATGAAATAAATTCACAAAAATCAGGAAGGAAATCAAACATGTTACAAAATAAAAATCAAACCACCAAGGAAAAGATAAAAGGAGGAAATGACTAAAAAAGAACTACGCAAACTAGAAAACAAAGTCTGCTGCTGCTGCTGCTAAGTCGCTTCAGTCGTGTCCGACTCTGTGCGACCCCATAGACGGAGCCCACCAGGCTTCCCCGTCCCTGGGATTCTCCAGGCAAGAACACTGGAGTGGGTTGCCATTTCCTTCTCCAGTGCATGAAAGTGAAAAGTAAAATTGAAGTCGCTCAGTCATGTCCGACTCTTAGCGACCCCATGGACTACAGCCTACCAGGCTCCCCTGTCCCTGGGATTCTCCAGGCAAGAACACTGGAGTGGGTTGACATTTCCTTCTCCAATGCATGAAAGTGAAAAGTGAAAGGGAAGTCTCTCAGTCATGTCCGACTCTTAGCGACCCCATGCACTGCAGCCTACTAGGCTCCTCCATCCATGGGATTTTCCAGGCAAGAGTACTGGAGTGGGTCACCAGTGCCTTCTCTGAGAAAACAAAATCTAAAATGGCAGTAATACATATCTGTCAATAATGGTTGTAAATGTCAACAGAGTAAACGTTTATATTAAAAGACAGAGTGATTGATTTTTATAATAATATAAGAACCTTCAATGTGTTGCCTACAAAAGACTCACTACAGGGTGAAAGACACAGATCCAAAATGAGAAGATGGAAAAACATATTTCATGCAAATAGAAATGACAAGAAATCAAGGGTAACAGTACTCTCACCAGACAAAATAGACTACAAAACAGGCCATAAAGACAAAGAAGGGTACTATATAATAAAGGGAGCAATATAAGAAGTGGATATTACACTCATTAACATATGCATCCAATAAAAGATCACCTAAATATAAAAAGGAAATGCTGACAAAGGGAGAAATTGACAATTATTCAATGATAGAAGATTTTAACACCACATTGCCTTTGATGAAGAGATCATTAAGACAGAAAAGACAACGGAAGTCCTAAATACCACAACCAACCAGTTCAACTTAATTAATGTCTACAAACATTATGTTCAAAAGAAAGTACAGAATGCACATTCTTTTCAAGTGTACATGAAAAGTTTTTCAGGATAGACCACATATCAAGTCATGAAACAACCCTCAACAAATTTGAGGATAGAAATTTTATCAAGTATTATTTCTGATGATAACAATATGAAATTAGAAATCCACTACAGAAAGAAAAGCTAGAAAAGGACAAAAACATGAAGATTAGACAACAGGCTACTAAAAAAACAAGAGGTCATTGATTAAATCAACAAAGAAATTAGAAAAATGCCTTGAAGCAATTTAAAATAACACTACAAAATCTATGGGATACAGCAAATTGAATTTAGAAGGGATTTCATACAGGCCTTCCTCAAGAAACAGAAAGAATATTAAATAAATAACCTAACCTAACACCTAATAAATTAGAAAAAGGAACAAAGTGAAAGTCCTCAGAAGAAAATGAACAGTTATATGCTAATAATGGACAAGCTAGAAGAAAAGGACAAGTTTCTGGAAACATACACCATGCCAAGATTGAGTCAAACAGAAATTTTGACCAAACTGATCACTAGAAGTGAAATAAGATTTGTAATAAAAGAATTTCCTGAAAACTAAAGTCTAGGACAGAAAAGTTTCAATAGAAAATTCTACCTAACCCATAAAGAAGAACTTATATCTATTCTTCTCAAATTATTCCAAAACATTGAAGACTAGAGTGTACCACCAAACACATTCTATGAGACCACCATCATCCTGATACCAAAATTAGACAAAGGCATGATAAAAAGAAAATTACATACCAGTATCTTTGATGCACAGAGGCAAAAACTCAACAAAATATTTGTAAACTAAATCCAGCTATGCATAAAAAGGACCATACATCACAAATAAGTTGGACTTATGTCAGAGTTACAAAAATGTGTCAACAAATGCAAATCAATATGATATACTACATTAGCAAAGGAAAACAAAAGTCATATGAACATCTCAATAGATGTAGAAAAAGCATTTGACAAATTAAAATTCAACATACATAAATAGTAAAAACTATAAAAGTAGGTATAGAGGGAACATATTTCAATATAAAAAGGCCATTTATGACAAACACAGAGCCAATATAATACTCTATGGTGGAAAACTGAAAGCCTTCCTGCCATATTCTGAAACAAGACAAAGATGCCCA
The DNA here is from genome assembly GCF_003369695.1 of Bos indicus x Bos taurus. Lineage (NCBI taxonomy): Eukaryota > Metazoa > Chordata > Mammalia > Artiodactyla > Bovidae > Bos > Bos indicus x Bos taurus. The sequence continues at coordinate 13,864,690 of NC_040076.1, read as the reverse complement.
CTCTCATTCCTTTTATTCAACATGGTATTGGCAGTCCTCAGCACAGCAATCAGACAAAAAAATAAGAAAAAAGTATTCAGATTAGAAGGGAAGAAATACAACTCACTATGTGCACATTACATGAAACTTTGTATAGAGAAACCCTGATGTCTCCCCCACAGTAACCATTAGGATAAATGAATTCAGCAAGGTACCAGAATATAGGAGTAGTATACAGAAATTTGTTGTTTCCTCTATACACTAACAATGAAATATCAAGAAAAAGAAAGTAAGAAAAATAATCACATTTAAACTCACCTCAAAACAATAAAATATCTAGTAATTAATGTAATCAAGGAGGTGAAAGCCCTATATGCTGCAAATGACAAAACACTGACAAAGAAGTTAAATATTACTCAAACAATGGAAAAATATTTTGTGTTCTTGGATTGGAAGAATTAATATAGTTAAAATAACCATACTATCCAAGGTAATCTACAGATTTAATGCAATCAAAATACCTGTGACATTCTTCACAGAACTAGAAAAAAAAGTTCTAAAATTTATACAAAACTACAAATGCCCTGAACTGTCAAACATTCCTGAGAAACAAGAATAAAGCTGGAGGTATAATCCTCCCAATCTTCAGCCTATACTTCAAAGCTACAGTATACAAAACAGCAAGATTCCAGCACAACAAATATATAGATTAATGAAATAGAATAAAGAGCCCAGAAATAAATCCAAACTTATATGGTCAAATAATCTATGACAAAGGAAGCAAGAATATAAAATAGAGAAGAGAGCCTCTTCAACATGTGGTGTTGAGAAATCTGGACCGCTTTCATAAATCAATGAAATTAGAACATTCTCTCACACCATACACAAAAACTCAAAATGGCTTAAAAACCTAAATATAAGACATGACACCAAAAGTCTCCAAGAATATAAGTGAAGTATTCTTTGACATAAGTTGTAGAAGTATTTTCTTAGATCAGTGTCTCAAGGCAAAAGAAATAAAAGCAAAAACAAATCAATTGTCCCAATCAAAGTTAAAAGATTTTGCACAGCAAAGGAAATGGTGGTGGTGGTGGGGAACCATACAGAATGGAGAAAACATTTGCTATTGATGTGACCATAATGGGTTGATTTCCAAAATGTACAAGCAGCTCATATAACTCAATATCAAAAAAAAAAAAAAGCCCCCACCCCCAAACAAAAAGAAAAAAAAAATGAGTAGAAGACTCAGAGATTTTTTCGAAAGAAAACATACTGATTGCTAACAGACACATGAATAGTTGTTCAACATCACTAATTATTAAATCAAAACCACAAAGAGGCATTACCTCACACAGGTCAGAAAGGCTATCATCAAAAATCTACAAATAACAAATGTGGAAGGAGGTATAGAGGAAAGGGAAGCTTCCCACCTACTGGTGAGAATGTAAATTGGCACAGCCACCTACAGAGTCCCTTAAAAAAATGAAAATTAGAGCTACAATATGATCTAGCCATCTCACTCTTGGGTATATACCCAGAAAAAAATGGAAAATCTAAACTGAAAAAAAATACATGCACCCCAATGTTCATAGCAACACTATTTATAATAGCCAAACATGGGAGCAATCTAAGTACCCATTGACAGATGAATAAAGAAGCGGTATGCACACACATATGCACACACACAATGGAGTATTACTCAGGAATAAGGATGAAATACTGTCATTTGCAGCAACACAGGTAGACCTAGAGAATATTATGCTTAATGAAATAATTCAGGCAATAACAAATACTATATTATATCTCTCATATATAGAATTTTAAAAATACAAATGAAGCTATACACAAAACAGAACTGACTTACAAATATAGACAGCTAACTTAATGGTTACCAAAGGGGAGAGGGTTGGGGTGAGGGACAAATTAGGAGTATCAGATTAACAGATAAAAAATACTAAATAGAAAATAGATAATCAAAAATGAATTTATTGTACGTAGCATAGGGAATCATACTCAATATCTTATAATAACATATAATGGAATATACTTTATATAGAAAAACCTAACAAATGACTATGCTACACATTTGAAATTATCCAAATACTGTAAATCAACTATATTGCTGTTGTTGTTGAGTCGCCCAGTTGTGTCCAATTCGTTGCAACCCCACGGACTGCAGCACACCAGGCCTCTCTGTCCCTCACAATCTCCCGAAGTTGGACCAAGTTCATGTCCATTGTATTGGTGATGCCATCCACCCTTCTCATCCTCTGATGCCCTCTTCTCCTTTTGCTCTCAATTTTTCCCAACATCAGGGACCTTTTCAGTGAGTCAGCTGTTTGTATCAGATGACCAGAATACTGGAGTGTCAGCTTCAGCATCAGTCCTTCCAATGAGTATTCAACAAAAACAAATTTAAAAATTCAACTGCATTACTTTTCTCACATTGTAAAGTACTGGAGGCTTTGCTTTAGATATTAAGTATGGGAGCTTCCCTCATAGCTCAGTTGGTAAAGAATCTGCCTGCAATGCAGGAGACCCAGGTTTGTTTCCTGGGTTGAGAAGATCCCCTGAAGAAGGAAAGGGCAACCTGCTCCAGTATTCTTGCCTGGAGAATTCCATGGACAGAGGAGCCTCACAGGCTACAATCCATGGGGTCCACGAGAGTCGGACATGACTTAGCCGCTAAACCAACCAACCAACCAACTATGGAGATTGAGAAAACAACACTTGCTTAGAGCAATACTATAAAAAAAATATTTCCCAGTTTATACACCATCAGTCAAATTGCCAGGTCACTTAAATACTTTTTGCTTTGAATATGAAGAAAAACTAAGGCCCTCCTTAGAAATCGTATTTTCAATCCCTATCCTTGATTTGGGGTTGCACTCAGACTGAAACCTAAATTCACAGACCTAAGCGGTTGTTGGGAAGATCCCCTGAAGAAGGGATAGGCTACCCACTTCAGTGTTCCTGGGCTTCTCTGATGACTCAGATGGTAAAGAATCCACCTGCAATGAAGGAAACCTGGGTTCAATCCCTGGGTTGGGAAGATCCCCTGGAGGAGGGCACGACAACCGACTCCAGTATTCTTGCCTGGAGAATCCTCTAGGTGGGCTACAATCCATGGGGTCACAAAGAGCTGGACATGACTGAGGGACTAAACACAGCACACTGCACAGCAAGTGGCTGTCAAAAATGATTCTGCATATGAAAATACACCATCAGTTGGGCTACCAGAACCCTGGCAGAATCATGTGTAAATCCTCAAAGAAATTTTAGAAACTATCCTCAAATAGAAGTTATATGTAAATTTTCAAGAAATATAAACTCCTAACCATATATCACTGACAAACATTGAGAAAGCAAGCTCACATAGGTTAAATGGAAGCCTATAGAATCAGACCTGAATTTAAATTTGTTTAATAAAAATAAGGAATTTAAATATGAAGGAGAAAGAAGAGATGAATAAAATATACCCAGGACATTAAGAAAGAGAATGAATCTTTAGAATTAGATACACAGAGATAGACATACACATTCTGGAATGCAGTTCCATCTGTGTTCTGTTTCAGGTTGTAATAATCCAAAAGGATGTTAAAAAAGCCTCCATTTTTACTAAAACAAAATTAAACAAAACAGTAGATAAATGGAAACACTATTTTCTGTAGACTGCTTTTTTCCTCTCAAAATTCATAGGTTGAAACTTGCTGCTGCTAAGTCACTTTAGTTGTGTCTGACTCTGTGCGACCCCATAGACAGCAGCCCACCAGGTCCGCTGCCCCTGGGATTCTCCAGGCAAGAACACTGGAGTGGGTTGCCATTTCCTTCTCCAGTGCATGAAAGTGAAAAGTGAAAGTGAAGTCGCTCAGTCGTGTCCAACTCTTAGTGACCCCATGAACTGCAGCCCAACCAGGCTCCTCCGTCCATGGGATTTTCCAGGCAAAAGTACTGGAGTGGGTTGCCATTGCAGTCCCCAATATAATGGTATTGGGAAGTGAGGCCTTTAGAAGTTGTTAGATCATGATTGTGGAGCCCTTATAAAAGGGACCCCTGAGAGCCCCAGGCTAGAAGGCTGTCCCTGAAACAGGGGACAGGTCCTGACCAGACATGCACTGTCAGCACCTTAATCTTAGAATCTGCAGCCTCCCCATACTATTTTGATCATCCCATCCTTCATTCACAGTTATATGTTGAGTCCATCATGGGAGAGGGCAGGGAAATTGGGTAACATCTCTTTTACTGTCTCAACCATTTCACTAAGAAGCTACACCCAAGGGTCTCATTCTCATCTAAACTTTTAAGGCAGGATCAGTGTTACAATAAGATGAAACTTCGGGGATCTTGGGAAATCCTGAGTTTGTATGTCATTGAAATGTACAAAGGTTGTAAAAGGTGAATTATTGGGGACTTCAAGTGACAAGATATACTAGTCCTTCCATAGAGAAACAGTTTCTTTCCCTTTTACTTAAACCTTGCCTTAACTTGTAATGAGTTTGTCCAGAGTGTCAGCAATCCTCTGCCAATTCTAGACCTAGGTTTTAAGAGTCATGGCTGTTTGTTTTCACCTTGGACATGTAATTTATCTGTGAAGAGACTGTCCTTTCCTGAGTGAGAGAACAGAAGAAGAATGTGACCTGGCAAGTCCTCAGGTTTTCCAGTTGAGGCAGCTAGGATATCAACATGCTAACTTGCATTCAGGTTTCATAAGTGCTTTCAGGTGACCCATGCCTCAATCAGCAGCAGTTCAAATGACAGTTTAAACACTGCCTCTGCAGATAGATGAAAGGCTCTAAGCCCTGGACTTTTAATTTTGAATCATACAATCTTTGTGGTGTGCCCATCACCACAAAGATTATTTCTTATACCTCTGATGTTTCAGCATTGTCTTTCTTGGTTTCAAAATTGATTATCTAGAGACATGAATTTATTTCAGAAAGTTCCCCCCCCCCCATGATTTTAACAAGAGATGTAATAATTACCAACAAGATGAGGTAAGTTTTGTGTCTGTTACCTCAAAGGTTTCCAGTCTGTGGGATATAATGCCTGATGATCTGAGGTGGAGCTGCTGCAATAACAACAAAAATAAATGCATTTATTTTACATTACACAATAAATGAAATGTGCTTGAATCATCCTGAAACCATCTCTCCCCCAACCATCCATGGGAAAAATGTCTCCCTAAAACCAGTCCCTGGTCCCAAAAAGGTTGGGGCCCACTGTCTATTGGATCAGATGGATGTTTATCCTAACACCTTAGTAAATCAGAACCAAAACCAGACACTCGTGCTTCAGAAGAAGTCCCTGTGGCAAATGTCTCAGTGTTTATCAAAGTAGTATTTTATTCTTTCAAATAGCTGATTTTTCTTTTTACTTTTCTTTTAGTTTGTATAATATATGCATATAAATAAATGCAAACATTGAATAAATTCACACACTCACACTTATGCACATATTTAGATTCACCAATCTCTTCAGAGCATATACCTAACATCTCTTAAGAGCTCTCAGGTCAGGGTAAGTAAGAGTAGCATTATATTGGGACTGTGAGTAGGATTTTAGTCTTCCTTTTGTCAACTTTCCTGACATTGGGGAATATATGCCTGCCTAAGTTAAGGGTGATCTGTCTGCAGATTATATTTTCTGTCTGGCAATTTTCAGTTTCACTTCAGATTTTAGGAATATTTGATCATACCTCTGAGGTATTTTTGTGTTTCATGGAGAAATGAGATAAAGGAATGATATTACCCTTGGCCAAGTAGTTTACTAAAACAGGGCCAATACAGGGGGGGAGCCTGTAGAGAGTGTTGAAACTAGACTATATAATGAAGGAAGTTTATCTGATGATAAAGTCTGTGATTTGCTAGGGTCTAACCCACAGTTTTAATATTGGCACACATAACACTTCTTCCCATCTGACATTTCTTCTAAGTTCAAAACAACTGGAGAGTAGGGAAGAATTTAGATTACTGCAATAAAGCCCAACTTGTTTGAACTGGCAGAGTCTAGGCTATGATGATACTGTTCAGATTAGTTATGCATTTAACTATTTAACTATTCCTTTTCTGCATGTTGGTCTTACCTTAGGATCTAAGAGGACAATATATCGAGAGGATCAATCATAAATCCTAAGTCCTGTGGAACATTACCTCTTTCTATGATTTTATTCTCAAGAGACAGAATTTCCTTTGAGGAGAGCTGGCACGGCTGGCCCCTGGGATCCTATTAGAAGATTTAGGAGACTACTGACGTTCACAAACAAGTTTACAAGCTCCCCAGGGAGGCACTGTAATTCAACTTTCACCTGTATATACTCAGATTGAATTAAATTGAATATTCAGAAGTCACAAGAATCCCTAAGCAGAACACGTCATTTGTTTTTTGTTCCTTATCAAGGTAAAATACTCATTCACTACCGGAAATGAGAATAATTTCTCTCCATCTAATTTTCTGATTAGCTTCAATCTATTGACAAAACAGTAATTGACTTTTTGGTCTTTTTAACTCTTCCTATATATATTGTACCAAAATTTCCCAGATGGCTCAATGGTAAAGAATCCACCTGTCAGTTCAGGCGACACAGGTTCAATCCCTGGGTCAGGAAGATCCCCTGGAAAAGGAAATGACAACCCATTCTGGTATTCTTGCCTGGGAGATCACGTGGAGAGGGAGCTTTGTGGGAGTGGCAACAATTGGACAAGATAAAGCAACTAAACAACATATATCACACCACTCTATGTGATGTAGTATGGGAAAAATCAATTTAAAATGAATTCAGGCTAGCAAAAATTATGTTTAAAGTGCTTTCTTGTGTTTCTGAAAAACACAGTTAACACTCCATGAATAATCCCTTTGCTCAAAAATAGGTGGCAAGAAAAGGTATCACGTTGTGGAAGGCCTTGCACCTTCACTTTAACACCAGCAGGGGGCAGGTAATGGGGATTAAAGTGTGCAAAAATTGGAGGGAAATTTTGGAAAATATACACATTATAAAAAATATTAAGCTTAAAATATTCTAGGTATGTGCTTTTTAAAAGGACATAAACTTTCAAGAAATGATGAATATGATGGAGGATAAGCCTGTGCAAAGTAACATTCTTTCTGATGATAATCATGTATTGTTCATGCCATTCTTTATAATGTAGTTTATAAACTTCTAGAGTTTACAGGTCAGATGCTTGCATAATTTTTCTTAAATAGGCAGAGACAGAATTACATTTTCCTCAGATCTTTTCCTTAGCATGTTTTGGTAGCTAATAAATCTGTGAATGTTCATTGTTTGTTCAGTTGGTTTGCTTTTAGGTCAGCGTGTCACAAGTAATTATCTGCTTCCCATCTATAAATAAGGGCATAATTGCTCATTATCTGAACAAATATATCACCTTTAGTCCAGGGATTACTGGAAAAGCTTATTTGAGTTAAGCATCCAGATCAGCATGGCCATTATCAGAATTTTAGGAGGGATAAACAGTGTGAGGCAAAAATATAATAAAATCTTTCATGCGATTTGAAGCAAGTATTATCTAAATTATTTTGGGTTATAAATACATATTTACAATTGGAAAGGCAACTATTAATGTAATCATAAGCTTTAATAGAATTAGAAATACTTCAAAATCTTTCAAACCCATGACAGTTCTATTAATTTGACAAATACACATCATTTCATTTAGTCATAAATGAAAAGGTTAATGGGGAAAAATAAGGTATAAGCCAGTGACAATTATGAGAGGAATCATTTCAACTATATAAATATAAAATATATTCAACTGTCCCACCCTGACAAAAGATGTACGCTCAGTTTTTTGTTGTTGTTCAGTTGCTAAGTCATGTCCCACTCTTTGCAATCCCATGGACTGTAGCATGCCAAACTCCTCTGTCCTCCACTATGTATCCCAGAGTTTACTCAAGTTTATGTCATTAAGTTGATAGTGCGATATAACCATCTCATTATCTGCTGCCCCCTTTTCCTTTTACTTTATTTTTTTTCTTTTTTTTTTTTAAATTTTATTTTATTTTTAAACTTTACATATCCTTTTACTTTAAATCTTTCCCAGCATCAGGGTCTTTTCCAATGAGTCACTCTTCACATTACATGGCCAAAGGGTTGGAGCTTCAGCATCAGTCCTTCCAATGAATATTCAGGTTTCATTTCCTTCAGGACTGAGTGGTTTGATCTCCGTATAGTCAAAGGGACTCTCGAAAATCTTCTCCAACACCACAGTTCAAAAGCATCAATTCTTCAGCACTCAGCCTTCTTTATGGTCCAGCTCTCACATCCATTCATGACTACTGGAAAAACCATAACTCTGACTAGACAGCTTTCCAGCTTTGACTGGAAAAACCATAGCTTTGTCAGCAAAGTGATATCTCCACTTTTTCATATGCTATCTAGATTTTTCATATCTTTCCAAGGAACAAGTGTATTTTAATTTCATGGCTGCAGTCACATTCTGCAGTAATTTTGGAGCCCAAGAAAAGAAAATCTGTCACCACCTCCACTTTTTCCCTTTCTATTTGTGATGAAATGATGGGACCATTTCTATGAAGACCTAGAACACCTTCTAGAACTTACACCAAAGACAGAGGTCCTTTTCCTCATAGGGGATTGTGTTTAATACTTGATAGGAAATGCAATATTTAATTTGAAGCATAAGATCATGGCATCCAGTCCCATCATTTCATGGCAAATAGATGGGGAAACAGTGGGTGACTTTATTTCTTTGGGCTCCAAAATCACTGCAGATGGTGATTGCAGCCATGAAATAAAAAGATGCTTGATCTTTGCAAGAAAAGATATGACAAACCTACACAGCATATTAAAAAGCAGATACATTACTTTGCCAACAAAGTTCCATCTAATTAAAGCTATGGTCTTTCCAGTAGTCAAGAATGGATGGATGTGAGAGCTGGACCATAAAGAAGGCTGAGTGTCGAAGTACTGATGCTTTTGAACTGTGGTTCTGGAGATTATTGAGAGTCCCTTGGACTGCAAGGAGATCAAACCAGTCAATCCTAAAGGAAATCAGTTTTGAATATTCATTGGAAGGACTGATGAAAAAGCTAAAAGTTCAATACTTTGTCCTCCTGATGCAATGAACTGACTCATTAGGAAAGTCTCTGATGCTGGGGCAGATTGACAGCAGGAGGAGAAGGGGACAACAGAAAATAAGATGGTTGGATGGCATCACTGACTTGATGGACATGAGTTTGAGCAAGCTCTGGGAGTTAGTGATGGACAGGGAAGCCTGGCATGCTGCAGTCCATGGGGTTGCAAAGAGTCAGACCTGACTGAGAGACTGAACTGAACTGATTCCCTATATTGCACAGAATCATGTTAACTAGGGCTTGAACATATTAAAATTTTATCCCTCAGATATCCCCAGGTGAAAAAAAAAGGCACATGAATATTAAAACTAAATATTTACAAATATAGACCTTACACATACTTAGGTAACATTTTTAATTAAAATGAAAACAAAGGTAGTACTAACATCATCTAAGATAGTATTTTGACCAGATGTCAAATATAGTTGGTTTAGGTCCAGACTATTTATAGCATTTGATAAATACTATAGCAGCTGAATGAGCATACCCTAAGATGAGCAAGAAAGAATAGATAAATACAGTACCATTTGGTCTTTGTAACATAATTTAAGTAATCAGTAATTATATATAGAAACGGAGTGAAATTATCAATAAAGTTTGCACTATCAGTTGAAATACGCCTAGACCACTGAAATTTCCATAAATAAAAACATTCAACTAAATTGTCATGTAAAAGACTTATTATAACCTTAAAAGTTAAGAAAATCACACCATATCAGTCAAATAATCAAGTTACTAAATCATGAAAGGGCAAAAAAGCTGACAACGTTTTCACCAACAAAAATGTGAAATAATATAAAACAACATCAATCCACAATTATGTTAAAGAGGGAAAGAATTCTTAAAAATCTCTACAAGTACTAAGCTTCCTCTCTGCTCAGAACCAAAAATCATAGAGGCAAATGCATTTACCACTTTAAAATCTAAGAGAAATATAAAGAAGTAGTAAGTTTCAGAATTAACTAAAATAGACAGGATGTTGGTATCAAATTGACAGACAAGATTCACGTGTTACAAAACTATACTTTGTATAACATAATAAATATATTTTTAAATTTGGAAGTCTCTAAAATATAATTTTCTTCTGATACATTTTATATATTACCCTTACACAAATTTGTAGATTAAATGAATTCTCTAAATTTCAAACAGTTAAAGTTTTTTCAATCTGTGACTTTAATTTTGGCAACATTGTTCATGTAACATGTATTCAACATCTGATCATTTCTAGTTAGTTCCATGTATTTATAGCTACACACAAAATTATCTTCTAACCAGAAGTCTCAATTCATCTTTATTCCTTTATTCCACCTGCTATAGACTGGATGTTTGTGCTCCTTCCTCACACAATTCATATATTGAGACCTAAACACTTAATCTCCAATGTAATGGTGTTTGGAGACACAGCCTTTGGGAAGTGATTAGCTTATGATGGTGGACTCCCCGTGAATGAGATCAGTGTCCTTAGTGAAAGGAACCCAGAGACAGCTCATTCATTACATTAGAACACAGAGGAAAGGCAGTGGTCTGTGAATGAGGAAGCAGGTCTTTTCAAGACACGCAATGTGCAAGTGTCTTGATCTTGGATTTCACAGTTCCCAGAATGATAAAAAAAAAATTTCCAGTGTTTATAAGCCACTCAGTCTGTGGCATTTTGCCACAGCAGCCAAATAGACACAAACATTCCCTCCCTCCCCTATCTAATGATGGCAATCTTGAAGCATCGGGATGGAACAGGAAGGTTACAATCTTAAACTTATCTTTGTGGCAGGGGCTAAATATAAATGGGGCTCTGCCATTCAGAAGCTTTTAAAATGGCATTTCTACTACTTGAAGTCTTAACAAAGCAGACTTTATAAATCCTTTTCATCAAATTTCTTGACATTGTCATTTTTTCTTATTATAAAGAGCCAATTCTTTCCTATTCTTTGCATTCTGAAAACAATAGACACTCTCCCTGTTTTTCAGACTTCAAGTATCTTGACATGCTCTATTGTCTGTCCTTTCAGTTTGCAAATAAACCAATTCTTATTGTCTGAGCTTATTTCTTTCTACTTTAAAGACAGTCAGTAATAATCAATCCATATTTCTAACATTCTGCTTTCCAACCCTATTCTCAAATCTGCAAACTTGATAAAAATCTTAGCTGAATACCAAAAGGGATAGTTTTACTAAGTACTTTGCTATTGCATAGCATGAAGCTACTAAAGTTTGTATATTCATATTCTTAGAGGAAACACATCTCTGGACCAGATAACAGGCCGTTAATGGAGCATCATATGTTGGTTTCCCATGCACATTCCTCCACAAGGTGACGTGCACCTATGTGTGCAGTTGTTGTTGTTCAATCACTAAGTTGTATCCAATTCTTTGTGACTCTGTGGACTGCAGTGTGTCAGGCCTTCCTATCCTTCCATGTGTGTAGTAGTGTTGCACAAAAGGAGTGAAAGTGAAAGTCGCTCAGTCGTGTCTGACTCTTTGTGACCCCATGGGCTATACATGTCAGAACTTCTCCAAAGGCCAGAATACTGGAGTAAATGTTTCCCTTCTCCAGGGGGCTGCCCAACTCAGGGATCAAACACAGGTCTTCTGAATTGCATGTGGATTCTTTGCCAGTTGAGCCACAAGGGAAGTACAGAACAGGAGAGGATCTTTCTAGAGCTGGTAGCACAACTGCCACTTCCTTTCTGGAAATAGAGACCATATCTTTTCTTCTGGAAAGTAAGCAAAATATCTCTAGGAGGGAGAAAAAAAAATGGCATCAGGGGATTTATTATTCTGGACTACAAGCATGGCTCCAGGGGCAAAAGTTGAGAGCAGGGTAAAGATATAGATATTCTCTGTATTTATTATAGTTTGTCTATTTCCTTCGCTCAGAAGGCTCAGACAATGCAGAAATATTGAGAAATAAAGAGAAAATTGTCTCCCATTAGGTTCTCTATCTTTCCAATATATCTTATCATCTTCCTCACGGATCACTATTCTGACCTCTAAACCAAAGCCTTGAATTTCAGGTTTTATTTATGGCAACAATCAACCTCAGCGCATCGCTTTCCATTTGTTCAAATGTCTATAATTCCTTCAAGTAAGGAAATAAGAAAAATCTGTAGTTCAATTAAACAGACATTTCTTGTTAATACAAATTCAAATTAGATTGGAACGGGCACAGTGTCTCAATTCCATGAAGTATTCAGGCACCTGGTGAGATGAGAGAGTCTGTTATCTTCAACACAAGGATTCATGGATATCCGCACAGCAATATCTTGGGGGAAAACAAAGAATTGTTTATGGAGAAATATTTGGTCTGGGCATGGAAGTACGTAAGATATCTAGTACACAGAAACTAAACAGAAGTCCTATTACCATACCTAACCACAAGACAACTTGGAAACACTGAGAATAAGAGGTAGGTCTGCTTATCATCCCGCCAGTCTCTGCTGTAGTTCTATCTCTGCTTTCATGTTTGCCTCCTTCCAAGTGATTGTGAACATCATTTCTCACCAAAAATACAAGACCAAACTTCCTAGTGGGTGATTTCTGATACCTAAGATCTATTTGTTTTTAATTTCCAATTAAGTTTGTTTCATCAAATACCAAGTTTTGACAGATGAGGATACTATAACATTTTTATGCAAAATTACACATTCTAAGGGATTGTTTTTTCTAGCCTCTATTCACTCATTGTCCTTTGTAGTTCAAAGATATTTACATTTAAGTCCCTGGGCTGGTTTTCATAAGTGTCGTCTCTGTTCTATCAGAGGACTAATAACTGACTGATTTAAACCTGTCAATTTTTACCCCTGGGCTTCTAAAATAGATGTTAATGAAAGTTGGCTAACAGCATAGCCCTTCATATTGTTATTGCATACCTATCAATATAACATGCTTTCATGTACAGATTAATGCATCTTGTTCTATCTGTACCAAATTCCAATCTACCTCTTATAAAAATCTTAGTAATTTTAATGTGACAGTTAAAACCTAATTAAGGAATCCTAGAATAACATAATTTGCCTAAACAAAACAGGTTATTACTAATTGCTTTGTTGGTGTTGCCACTTAGTCGTTAAGTCATGTCTTACTCTTTGTAACTCTTCATGGACTGTAGTCCTCCAGGATCCTCTGTCCACGGATATTTTCAGGGAAGAATACTGGAGTGAGTTGTCATTTCCTCCTGCAGGGGATATTCCTGACCCAGGAATTGAACCCACGTTTCTGGCATTGCAGGGGAATTCTTTACCAGTGAGCCATCTGGGAAGCCCACTAATTGTTTTAGTGTTACACTAAAAGAAAGAGTCATGATAAAAGGGTTAGCATGTGAGTGGAGAAGGAATGTGAGGCAAGAAAAATGTATCACTGACTCATGTATGTAGTGCAGGCCACCCCAAGCATGAAGGAGTACATTTGTTCTTCATAATGGGGCAATTCAGGCATAATACCTCTAGGAACCTCTGAGGAATAGCATATATTTTAGGGTTGTTCAATAAGGGCTAGCAGAATGGAATACTTAATTATGAACACCAGTCCTCACTGGTCACAGGTTATAACAGAAGTCTAGCATGTTTATATTCCCCCTACATCATTATTTATGTAATATCCTTCTTTATCATTGACAATTTTCCTTGTTTGTTGTTCTGTCTGAAATGACGATAGCTTCTCCTGCTTTCAGTTGGTGTTAGCTTAATACATTTTTTCTCCTTCCAATTACTTTAAGTTTGTATCTTACTTTAAAATGGGATACTTGTAGGCAACATATCTTTTGATCTCATTTCTTATTCATTCTTATAAATCTGTCTTTTAATGATGATGGTCAAAGTTGTTACTGACATTGCTAGATTAGTATCTAACATATTTGTTACTATTTGTTGCCCTTCCAACAGTGAAAGATACTATTTTATCTTCCACTGCTTTCCAGCCTTTGTAGTTTTACTTGAGCATTTTGTACGATTTCATTTTCTCCTATTTATTAGAATATCATTTATACTCTACTTTTTAATGGTTGACCTAGAGTTTGCAATATACATCCACAGCTAATCCAAGTCTACGTTTGAACACTATACCACTTTATAGTAAATGCTTTATATTAATATTATCCCTGAGAGCTCCCTGGTGATCCAGTGGCTAAGACTTCATGTCCTTAGTGTAGCACACCCAGGTTTGAATCCTGGTTAGGGAACAATATCCAAAATGCTGCAACTGAACATCCCATTTGCTACAACTAAGACCCAGCTCAGCCAAATAATTTTCAAAAATTATCCTAGTTTTTCTTTCTGTCCCTTGGATCACTGTCATTCATTTCACTTATACATAATAATAGGCGCATATATACACAAGCAAAAACAAATGAGGATGTTGTTGTTCAGTTCCTAAGACATGTCTAACTCTTTGGAGCTCCATGGACTACAGCAGCCAGCTTCCCTGTCCTTCACCATCTGTGGGAGTTAGCTCAAATTCATATCCATTGTAATGGTGACACTACCTAACCATTTCATCCTCTGACTCCCACTTTGTGCCTTCAATCTTTCCTAGCATCAGGGTATTTTCCAAAGAGTTGGCTCTTCATAACAGGTACATAAACATGATGGAAATCATCATTACTTTCAGCTGTTATCTATTCAGTTCAGTTCAGTTCCTCAGTCATGTCTGACTCTTTGAGACCCCAAGAACCGCAGCCTGCCAGGACTCCTTGTCCATCGCCAACTCCTGGAGTTACCCAAATTCATGTCCATTGAGTCAGTGATGCCATCCACCCATATCATTCTCTGTCATTCCCTTCTCCTCTTGCCTTCAATCTTTCCAAGTATCAGGATCTTTTCAAAGTAGTCAGCTCTTTGCGTCAGGTGGCCAAAGTATTGGATTTTCATCTTGAACATCAGTCCTTCCAATGAACATCCAAAACTGATCTTTAGGATGGACTGGTTGGATCTCCTTGCAGTCCAAGGGACTCTCAAGAGTCTTCTCCAACACCACAGTTCAAAAGCATCAATTCTTTGGCACTCAGCTTTCTTTATAGTCCAACTCTCACATCCATACATGACTACTGGGAAAACCATAGCCTTGACTAGACAGACCTTTGTTGGCAAAGTAATGTCTCTGCTTTTTAATATGCTGTCTAGGTTGGCCATAACTTTCCTTGCAAGGAGTAAGTGTCTTTTAATTTCATGGCTGCAGTCATCATCTGTGGTGATTGTGAAGACCCCCAAAATAAAATCAGCCATTGTTTCCATTGTTTCCCTATCTATTTGCCATGAAGTGATGGGACCGGATGCAATGATCTTAGTTTTCTGAA
Organism: Bos indicus x Bos taurus; assembly: GCF_003369695.1. Taxonomy (NCBI): domain Eukaryota; kingdom Metazoa; phylum Chordata; class Mammalia; order Artiodactyla; family Bovidae; genus Bos; species Bos indicus x Bos taurus. The sequence continues at coordinate 13,849,314 of NC_040076.1, read as the reverse complement.
TGTTGAGCTTTAAACCAACTTTTTCACTCTCCTCTTTCACATTCATCAAGAGGCTCTTTATGAAAGTTCATCAAGTTCCTCTTCACTTTCTGCCATAAGCGTGGTGTCATCTGCATATCTGAGGTTATTGATATTTCTCCAGCAATCTTGATTCCAGCTTGTGCTTATTTCAGCCCAGCGTTTCTCATGATGTACTCTGCGTATAAGTTAAATAAGCAGGGTGATAATATACAGCCTTGATATACTCCTTTTCCAATTTGGATCCAGTCTGTTGTTGCATGTCCAGTTCTAACTGTTGCTTCCTGACCTGCATACAGGTTTCTCAAGAGGCAGGTGAGGTGGTCTGATATTCCCATCTCTTTCAGAATTTTCCACAGTTTGTTGTGATCCATGCAATCAAAGGCTTTGGCGCAGTCAATCAAACAGAAATAGATGTTTTTCTGGAACTCTCTTGCTTTTCCCATGACCCAGTGGATGTTGGCAATAACATCTCTCTTTCCTCTGCCTTTTCTAATCCAGCTTGAACATCTGGAAGTTAATAGTTCATGTATTGCTGAAGCCTGGCTTGGAGAATTTGAGCATTATTTTGCTAGTGTGTGAGATGAGTGCAACTGTGCAGTAGTTTGAGCATTATTTGGCATTGCCTTTCTTTGGGATTGGAATAAAAACTGAACTTTCCCAGTCCCATGGCCACTTCTGAGTTTTTCAAATTTGCTGGCATATTGACTGCAGCACTTTCACAGCATCATCTTCTAGGATTTGAAATAGCTCAACTGGATTTCCATTACCTCCACTAGCTTTCTTTATAGTGATGCTTCCCTAAGACCCACTTGACTTCATTTTCCAGGATGTCTGGCTCTAGGTGACTGATCACACAATCGTGATTATCTGGGTCATGAAGATCTTTTTTGCATAGTTGTTCTGTGTATTCTTGCCACCTCTTCTTAATATATTGTGCTTCTCTTAGGTCCATATCATTTCTGTCCTTTGTTGAGCCCATCTTTGCATAAAATGTTCCCTTTGTATCTCTAATTTTCTTGAAGAGATCTCTAGTCTTTCCCATTCTATTATTTTCCTCTATTTCTTCGCAGTGATCACTGAGGAAGGCTTTCTTATCTCTCCTTGCTATTCTTTGGAAGTCTGCATTCAGGTGCTTATATCTTTCCTTTTATCCTTTGCTTTTCACTTCTCTTCTTTTCACAGCTATTTTTAAGGTCTCCCCAGATAGCCATTTTGCTTTTTTGCATTTCTTTTCCATGGGGATGGTCTTGATCCATGTCTCCTGTACAATGTCATGAACCTCCATCCATAGTTCATCTGCACTCTGTCTATCAGATCTAGCCCCTTAAATCTATTTCTCACTTCCACTGTATAATCATAAGGGATTTGATTTAAGTTATACCCGAATGGTCTAGTGGTTTTCCCTACTTTCTTAAATTTCAGTCTGAATTTGGAATAAGGTGTTCATGGTCTGAGCCACAATCAGCTCCCGGTCTTGTTTTTGCTGACTCTTTCAAGCTTCTCCATCTTTGGCTGCAAAGAATATAGTCAGTCTGATTTCATTGTTGGCCATCTGGTGATGTCCATGTGTAGAGTCTTCTCTTGTGTTGTTGGAAGAGGGTGTTTGCTATGACCAGTGCATTTTCTTGACAAAACTCTCTTAGCTTTTGCCCTGCTTCATTCTGTACTGCAAGCCAAATTTGCCTGTTACTCCTACTTTTGCATTCCAGTCCCCTATAATGAAAAGGATATCTTTTTTGGATGTTAGTTCTAAAAGTTCTTGTAAGTCTTCATAGAACCATTCAACTTCAGCTTTTTCAGTGTTACTGGTCAGGCCATAGACTTGGATTACTGTGATATTGAATGATTTGCCTTGGAAATGAACAGAGATCATTCTGTCATTTTTGAGATTAAATCCAAGTACTGCATTTTGGACTTTTTTGTTGACTATGGTGGCCACTCCATTTCTTCTAATGATTCCTGCCCAAAGTAGTAGATATAATGGTCATCTGAGCTAAATTCACCCATTCCAGTCCATTTTAGTTTGCTGACTCCTAGAATGTTGACATTCACTCTTGCCATCTCCTGTTTGATAGCTTCCAATTTGCCTTGATTCATGGACCTAACATTCCAGGTTCCTATGCAATATTGCTCTTTATAGCATTGGACCTTGTTTCTATCACCGGTCACATCCACAATTGGGTGTTGTTTTTGCTTTGGTTTTTTCCCTTCATTCTTTCTGGAGTTATTTCTCCACTGATCTCCAGTAGCATATTGGACACCTACTAACCTGAGGAGTTCATCTTTCAGTGTCCTATCTTTTTGCCTTTTCATACTGTTCATGGGGTTCTCAAGGCAAGAATACTGAAGTGGTTTGCCATTCCCTTCTCCAGTGGACTACATTTTGTTATCTATTAAATCTATTGAAATTAAATTAAAATATTCTTTGTCCTTGGAAGAAAAGTTATGACCAACCTAGACAACATATTAAAAAGCAGAGACATTACTTTCCCAACAAAGGTCCATATAGTCAATACTATGGTTTTTCCAGTAGTCATGTATGGATGTGAGAGTTGGACCACAAAGAAGGTTGAGTGACAAAGAATTGATGCTCTCAAATTGTGGTGTTGAAGAAGACTCTTGAGAGTCCCTTGGACTGCAAGGAGATCAAACTAGTCAATCCTAAAAGAAATCAACTGTAAATATTCATTGGAAGGACTGATGCTGAAGCTGAAGCTCTAATACTTTGGCCACCTGATGCAAAGAGGTGAGTCATTAGAAAATGCTCTAATGTTGGTAAAGACAGATGGCAGGAGGAGAAGCAGATGACAGGGGACAAGATGGTTGGATGGCATAACTAAGTCAATGGACATGAATTTGAACAAGTTATTGGGGTTAGTGAAGGACAGGGAAGCTTGATGTACTGCAGTCCATGGTGTCGCAAAGAGTCGAACACAACTGAAGGACTGAACAACATTAGATTCATAAAGAAAAATTAGTTTTTCTGTTATCTTCACTTACTCTTCTTTCACTGTATGTGACATATTAAAATAAATAAATAAATAAACTGATGTAAATAGGCCTTCAGTAAAGTGGAAACAGTGGCAGATTTTATTTTCTTGGGCTCCAAAATCACAGTGGATGGTGACTGCTGCTATGAAATTAAAAGATGTTTGCTCCTTGGAAGAAAAGTTATGAAAAACTTAGACAGTGTACTAATAAGCAGATATCACTTTGCCGACAAAGTCTGTATAACCAAAGTCATGGGTTTTCCAGTAGTCATGTATGGATGTGAGAATTGGGCCATAAAGAAGACTGAGTGCCAGAAAATTGATTGCTTTCAAACTATGGTGCTGAAGAAGCCTCTTGCAAGTCCCTTAGACAACAAGGAGATCACAGCAGTCAATCCTAAAGGAAATCAACCCTGAATATTCTTTGGATGGGCTGATGCTGAAGCTGAGGCTCCAATACTTTGGCCACCTAATGTGAAGAGCTGACTGAAAAAGACGCTGATGCTTGGAAAGACTGAAGGCAGGAGAAGGGGACAACAGAGGATGAGATTGTTGGAAGGCATCACCGTCTCAATGGACATGAGTTTGAGCAGACTCTGGGAGGTAGTGAAGGACAGGGAAACCTGGTGTGTGGTAGTTCATGGGGTCACAGATATTCAGATATGACTGAATGACTGAACAACAATAAAAAGGAGCCCAACTGAAAGCTACATAAGTCATTCAAACAAGAGAGTGGCTAGTGGTAGCAGTGGAGGTAGTGAAGACCCATTTAATGTGATGTCAGTTTTGGAAGTAGGACCAACATGAAGAGTGGAGAGAAAGTAAGGCCATAAAACTGGCCCTGAGTGTTTATATTTTCTCACTCAATTAAACCAATTTTTTTTTGGGGGGGGGTTATTTACTAATGTGTAGAAGATTGATATAAAGAGGTATATGTGAATGTTGAATTTAAAATTTCCTCTTAAGTCTGTGAAAGATGCTTATTTAACTGACATTCAAGTGCAAATGTTCAGGGAAAAGTTGTATACAAAAGTAAAGCTTCAGGATAAATTAAAATTGGAGTTTACTCTATGAATTCAAGAAGAGTCACTAAATAGATCTTAATTGAAGGGAATTTGATATCACTACAAAAGAGTGAATATAGGGAGTAAAGAACATTTCTGAGATAAATTCTCAAAGAATCTTAGTATTTATAAAGTGGCAAGAAATACTAATAGGAGGATGATAGACGGAAGCAGTGTATTGACGGAAATGCAGAAAACATCCTTATCTCAGAAATCAGGTAAAGAAACTGCTTAATACGGGAGGCACCGATCAACTTTTTCAAATACTGTTGAAGGGCACCAAGTTTACTGTAGGAATTTTAAAAATGGAAGATAGACAAGAGTGATTTCAGTGATTTGACCTTGCTGACTGTTTAACTGCAAAGGCTGAGAGAATGAGAGAAGAGTCAACAGAGATAATGAGTTTATATGTGCACATGTCTTAGAGACAGGGACATATGTATGGCTTACAGTTTTCCTTTAATAAAGAAGGACAAAAGTGCAACATACACATTATTTTAAATTGTATTAGTATAAACATCAAGTTAATTAGCAATAGAAAGACTCCAATAAACAATTTAAATGTGAAGGTAGGAGGGATAAGAGATAACTACCAAGACAGGGATTAGGCATAATGGCATGAGATCCAGTGAACAAACAGGGTGATGGCTTTAGATGTAAGAGAGCAATGAATCCATTGCAACAGAAGGCAAGAATGGACGTATCTACAGATTTGGATAAACTGGTAAGATGAGGAATTTACTTCAAATTGTTTCTATGATAATGTGAGTTTTGAGTGAGTGGGGAAGTGAAGAAATTTGAGAAGTTCACTGATTGACTAAGTGAATTCCTCAGGAAATATGAAAATTTTGTTAACCAATCACAAGGGCACACCTGATGTCTGTGTTCACAAATTCAAAATGAGACAATTTCCTATGATTGCAGATACTACATATGTGTGTGTATGTGTTAGTCCCATTCAAATGCAATAACCAGTTTATAGAGAAATACACTTATCCAGGTATGGGGTTTGCTCAGGCCAAGTGCAGAAAACCTGAGGTTATTTGAGAGATAGTAATTATACTAATATACCACAAAATCTAAGCTGAGTAACAAGGGGAGGATAAACAGTAGAAAGGAACTTCCCAGATGGCTCAGTGGTAAAGAATCCACCTGCTAATGCAGGAGATTCAGGAGACACAGCATCAATCCCTGAGTCAGGAAGATACCCTGGAGGAGGAAATGGCAACCCACACAAATATTCTTGCCTGAAAAATGGGCAGAGAAGGTTGGCAGGCTGTAGTCCATGGGGTCACAAAGTCAGACACGACTGAGCAGCAGCAAAAAGTGGAAAAAGTGATAGTTAATGCAACCAAGTTCAAGACAAGGTCATTTTTTGTTCTATTTCCTTACACAAGTGAATTAAAAGAATAATCTGGAAATACAGAAACTGTAATTCATAGCAGAAGGTCAGTATACTTCTAAGGACTGCAACAACTGGCAATGATAAGCACTAATGTATGAGAAAACTAAAGTATGGAGTGTGGAAGAAGAAAATTTTACCACTGATGAAATTAACAAGAATTGAGAGGTCAGAGAGTGGATATGGCAGTTATGAAAGAGCCTTGATGTATTGTGATTCCTATCTTCTTTGTGGCTCTATGTGCTCACAGAAAAAATATGAAGTAGTGCCTTATTTATTCTTTGATGCTAGATTACAAGAGTACAAAGTCATTCTTAAAGAAGTAGGGTTTCTTTCTCCAATGGTTTATCTGTGATGGCTATGTGATTTTTCAACCAATGTTGTTGTTCAGCTGCTAAATCATGTCCAACTCTTTGTAACCACATGAACTGCAGCATGCCAGGCTTCTCTGTCCATCACCGTCTCCCTGAGTTTGCTGAAACTCATCTCCTTTGAGTCAATGATGCCATCCTACCAGCCCCTTCTCCTCTTGACTTCAGTTTTTCCCAGTATCAGGGGCTTTTCCAATGAGTCAGCATTTCACATCAGGTGGTCAAAGTACTGAGCATCAGCTTCAGCATCAGTCCTTCCAATGAATATTCAGGACAGATTTCTTTAGGACTGACTGGTTTGATCTCCTCACTGCTAAGGGACTCTCAAGAGTCTTCTCTAGCACCACAGTTCAAAAGTATCAAATTCTTCAGCACTTAGCCTTTGTTATCGTCCAACTCTCACATCCATACATGACTACTCGAAAAACCATAGCTTTGACTATATGGACCTTTGTCGTCAAAGTTATGTCTCTGCTTTTTAATACACTGTCTAGGTTTGTCATGGAGAAGTAAATGGCAACCCACTCCAGTGTTCTTGCCTGGAGAATCCCAGGGATGGGGAAGCCTGGTGGGCTGCCGTCTATGGGGTTGTACAGAGTCGGACACGACTGAAACGACTTAGCAGCAGGTTTGTCATAGCTATTCTTCCAAGGAGCAAGTGTCTTTTAATTTCATGACTGCAGTCACCATCTGCTTGATTTTGGAGCCCAATAAAATGAAATGGGTACTGTTCCCACATTTTCCCCTACTATTTGCCATGAAGTGACTGCAAAATTCATGTTAAAATTGAAGAAAATAGGAAAATCCACTAGGCCATTCAGGTATGACCTAAATCAAATCTAATATGATTATACATTGGAGGTGACGGATAGATTCAAGGGACTAGATCTGGCAGACAGAGTGCCTGAAGAACTTTGGAGGGAGGTTTGTAATATTGTAGAGGAGGTGATGACCAAAACCAATCCCAAGATAAAGAAATGCAAGAAGGCAAAGTGGTTGTCTGAGGAGGCCTTACAAATAGCTGAGAAGAGAAGAGAGGCAAAAGACAAAGGAGAAATGAAACATATACCCATCTAAATTCAGAGTTCCAAAGAATAGCAAGCAGAGATAAGAATGCCTTCCTAAGTGATCAATGCAAAGAAATAGAGGAAAACAATAGAATGGGAAAGACTAAAGATCTCTTTATGAAAATTGGGGATACTAAGGGAAAAATTCATACAAAGATAAACACAATAAAGGACAAAAACAGCAAGTACCTAACAGAGGCAGAAGATTAAGAAAAGTTGTCAAGAAAACACAGAACTATACAGAAAAGCTCTTAATGACCCAGTTAACCACAATGATGTGGTCACTCACCTAGAGCCAGACATCCTGGATTCCGAAGTCAAGCCCACTTTAGGAAGCCTTACTATGAACAAAGCTAGTGGAGGTGATTAAATTCCAGCTGAGCTATTTCAAATCTTATAAGATGATGCTGTTAAAGTGTTGCATTGATTATGCCAGCAAATTTGGGAGACGCTGCAGTGACCACAGAACTGGAAATATCAGTTTTCATTCCAATCCCAAAGAAGTGGAATGCCAAAGAATGTTCAAATTACTGTACAATTGCACTCATTTCACATACCAGCAAGATTATGCTCAAAATCCTTCAGCCAATGGGACTCTAGCAAAAATGATAAAAGCAAAGACTTGAAAAGTATTTGAGCACTGATTTTTACCCTATTTCATAATGTTTTTAAATTTTCAACTACCAGAAAAAGAAGCCCTAAATATCTTCCCTGATAATAAGAGACACATGGCCTGCTGCTGCTGCTGTTAAGTCACTTCAGTGGTATCCGACTCTGTGTGACCCCATAGACGGCAGCCCACCAGGCTCCCCCATCACTGGGATTCTCCAGGCAAGAACACTGGAGTGGGTTGCCATTTCCTTCTCCAATGCATGAAAGTGAAAAGTGAAAGTGAAGTTGCTCAGTCATGTCCGACTCTTAGCGACCTCATGGTCTGCAGCCTAGCAGGCTCCTCCGTCCATGGGATTTTCCAGGAAAGAGTACTGGAGTGGGGTGCCATTGCCTTCTCTGGACACATGGCCTATTTTTCCAAGAGCCTACAATATACTGGTCATGTAACTAGTTCATCACAAATTACCCCACTATTAGCTGACTGGCCAGTTGCATAAGCTGCCACGAGAGAACAGTGAAGAAAACTTTCCCAGCCACACCACAGAACTAGCTAAATACATGATTACTGTCTCATGCCACTGACAGTTTGGATGTTGTTATACAGCAATATGTAATTAATAGAAATGTTGCACTTATGTCATTGATCTGGAGAATGAGTGATGGCGATGGCTAGAAAAAAGTGAAGAAACTATTAAGCAAGACTGAAAAATGGTGAATCATCTGTTCATGAAGGATACAAAAATCAATGAAGAAATTATAGCAAGCTGGAAAAGGATGGCCCGTATTATTTTGTAGTAAAACAGCTGGCAAAACTGTCATCTACTCTAACTGGTAGGCTGAAAGCTTAGGTGCGATATACACATCTAGCACATCCTTCTATGTACTGTCTGTGGAGGAGCGATGCAAGTAATTTGTCTCTCTAGTCCAGTAGAAACACTACCAATACTGTTTTTAATATGATATTTAGATCAAGATTTTGTACTTCAATCTTAAGGGCAGAATTTTATGAGATAATTTAAATCTCTGGGGCAAGATTGAGTATATTTTCCATATGAAAGAAACAGGAATGAATTATAGCCAGAGGATGGTTGTAGTTGATTACCAAATTTCCACAAATTCCTTCCTTTCTATGAATATTGTGAAACAGTGGGGTGTATTGCTCCATCTCCTGCACCTGGGATAGCCATATAATTTTTTTCTTTGGCCAGTTTTTAGTAAATGTGATAAAAGTAAAGTCTTAAGTACTTGTGTATTAGGGATGTCTTGTGTCACAGCTGTTATAACCATTCAATCACTACATGAAGAAATCCAAGCTAGTGTGCTGGATTATAAGAGCAAGTCAGATACTTCTCTCACCCCCATTCAACAGCTTACAAAAGCTGTACATGTGAAAGAGGGCACCGTTGCTCATCTAGGCACAGGTCACCCCCTGAGTTGACAACATGGGCAAGTTCAGCAGCTCTCAGCTGAGCTCTGACCAAACCAGCCAGCAGATTCACAACTATGAGCTCATTAAGTGGCTAACATTAAAACCACTAAACCTGAGAATTCTTCCATAGCCCCAAGAGAGAACTAAAATACTTTTCATCTCTAGGAAGCTCTCTGATGCAAGTGAGCTTGAAAACTGCCACCATATTTAATCCAACTGTAATCATAGAAGACTCTTTTGATAAAGACTTTCTAGTTTGCTACAATTGCACATTTAAAAAACAGGCATAAGAATTATAGAAATTTGCAGGTAAGCTTATGAGAAATAAACAAATCCATTCCCACCTTTATTTGTATTATAAAATGTGTAATTTTTTTCGGAAATTGTTTTAGGTATAACTTCTATGATCTGATTATGCACATAATTACAGTTTTATCTGCAGGTATTCTTCTTACTACATTCTCACTCTATCTCCTTAATAAAGATAATTCTTATCCAAGAAAACCACCAATACATTTAAGGATTTGTAGCATCATTACCCATCATAATTAAACGGGCTTAATACCATTTGAAATGATTTAAATGATTATATTTATGACTAATTTTATTTATATGAAAAAGAAAAACATGTTCATTCATATGTTGCAAAATATCTAGCTAACAGAACAAATGGTATGGGAAGTAGTACAGATAGATGTTGTTTCCTCATCCAAAGGATTCAAAAAATCTTTTTAAAAGATTCATTAGAACCTACTGATTTAAAATCCTAACAATTAGATTTCAAATGGTCAGGGATACCTTATTTCTTCTTCCTTTTCAGCACTGTTCACAGGATATGTTTCCAAATTTCTGCTACTTTCTCTTCCTGGAGGAACTAGTACTTTGGTTTTATATTGAAAATAAAATATTGGAAAATAAATTGACTTACTTTCTCTCTAAAAAAATTCAAAATTAGCAACACAATCTTAACAGAAAAATTGCCTGTAGAAGGCTGAAGCCTACAATCAGTCCAAAATCATTAGAAGCTACAGATATAGGGGAAAAATAAAAGACTACAAAATACCCCTCTGCTAAACCATGCATGCAATGTATATTGATCTCTCCTGATATTAACTAACTGCATTATAAATAAGACATACAAGTTGTTTAAAGAGACTCTAACACTTTTTTAATTCAACTGAAACTATCCAAACAAATTTACTTATACCTTTAAATTAGACCCCAAGCTTTATAAATCTGACTCAAAATGAAAACTAGAGGAAGAAAAAAAAAAGCTTTCATTTTATCTCCAACTTCTATATATGTATTAAGCCTGCACATTATTCTGAGCAATGGAGACAAATTTGATTTTATAATTAGCCAAGTAAAAAGAGTGAGGAAATTAATACTGGAAGGTGATGATGGAATTTAGTATTGATCAAGGAGTGCTCATACTGAACAGGAGAAAGGCAAGGCATTAATATTAGCTAATTGAAATAGAAGTTGAATTATTAAATATAAAAAGCCAGGGTAACCTAGACCTTGCAAAAGGAGACAAAGAAAGGAGACAAAATAAGAAACCTAGTATAAGCTAGGAATGATGTATATTCTTTTAATCACAGGAATCAATGAGAGCCAAAAGCACTTTATTGTTCCTGCTAGCTGGAGATCACTGACTCAGTCAAAGTTGTCACTGTATATATTCTCTTTCCAATACCCCTGGTGATGGGAACTTGAAATTATAGTGTCAGTTGTTGTCTGCTGTTTAGTCGCTAAATCATGTCTGATGTTTTGTGACCCCATGGACAATAGTGCTCAAGGCTTCTCTGTAATGAATGCATATGAAGTTGAACTTTAATTCTGATGAGAAATTCATATGAATCAGTTATCCCCACCTTGGAAGAAGTCATATGGAGTGTTTTATAGTTCTTTGTCACAAAGAACAAGAATGGAGCCTCCAAGGAATGGATGTGACTAGACACAAAGCAGGTAACTAAAGTCTGAATATCCGAGAACCATGTTTTCTGAGCACAATCAATCTTTCTCATTTCCAACAGAAAGTCAGAATCAGTATTAAGTAATGATCACATAGTCTATATCTAATATCTATAATTGAAATCTACTCCCTAATTTCTTGTGGATGGCCTGCAGAAACTAGGACTGAGACGGGAGACACGCTTCAGGTAATTTCACTAAGGACTCACTGAATTAGGGAGTCAATTTCTGGGTTTGTTCTCCACCTTTACTTTATCCCAAAGTCGTTAGCCCTGCTGCCAACCAAATTTGAGAAGCAGGCTAGCAGCCAAGTTTCTAAACTCCAAGGCAATTTGCAGGTGATGTGAGTTTTAATTCACATACATTTACCAAAGATTTTAACTTAAGTTTTTAGATCATTTGCTCCAACACAAGGCAAGAGACACTCAAAGGAAGTGAACTTCCCTTTTACATGGGAACCTTATTCTCAACTCCTATTTACATTTCCTATTATGTTTTCCACATTGCTGAGGCTTCTCTGAATGTACCACTAAAGTTGGAGTAGCCTTCTGAGACTCAGCAAATAACCACAACTGAAATAGGAATAAGTACTCCAAGAAAACACCAGGAGTATGATTTTGGTAATGTTCTATTTCTCTTTTAAACAAGAAATTTCTGTGTGATTCTTCCATTTCCTGGACAGTGTAATTTAGTTTTCCCTATGATTATTCTGATTCCTTGATCTCAGAATTTCTGTGTTATTGACTACATCAAAGCCTTTGACTATGTGGATCACAAAAAAAACTGTACTAATTTCTTCTGCAGATGGGAATACCAGACCACCTGACCTACATCCTGAGAAATCTGAATGCAGGTCAAGAAGCAACAATTAGAACCGGACATGGAACAACAGACTGGTTCCAAATCAGGAAAGGAGTACATCAAAGCTGTATTGTCACCCTGCTTATTTAACTTACATGCAGAGTACATCATGAGAAACGCTGGGCTGGATGAAGCACAAGCTGGAATCAAGATTGCCAGGAGAAATATCAATAACCTCAGATATGCAGATGATACAACTCTTATAGCAGAAAGTGAAGAACTAAAGAGCCTCTTGATGAAACTGAAAGAGGAGAGTGAAAAACCTGACTTAACACTCAACATTAAAAAAACAAAGATCATGACATCTGGTCCCATCACTTCATGGCAAATACATGGAGAAACAGTGGAAACAGTGGCAGACTTTATTTTGGGGGCTCCAAAATCACTGTAGATGGTGATTGCAGCCATGGAATAAAAAGACGCTTACCCCTTGGAAGAAAATTTATGAACAACCTAGACAGCATATTAAAATGCATAGACATTACTTTGCCAACAAAGGTCTGCCTAGTCAAGGCTACAGTTTTTCCAGTAGCCATGTATGGATTTGGGAGAATGGCACTGAAACATGTATAATATCATATGTGAAACGAATCACCAGTCCAGGTTCAATGCATGATACAGGATGCTCGGGGCTGGTGCACTGGGATGACCCAGAGGGATGGTATGGGGAGGGAGATGGGAGGGGGGTTCATGATGGGGAACACATGTACACCCGTGATGGATTTATGTTGATGTATGGCAAAACCAATACAATATTGTAATTAGCCTCCAATTAAATAAATTTATATTAAAAATAAAGAAAGCTGAGCACCGAAGAGTTGATGTTTTTGAATTGTGGTGTTAGAGCAAACTCTTGAGAGACCCTTGGACTTAAAGGAGATCCAATCAGTCCTTCCTAAAGGAAATCAGTCCTGAATGTTCATTAGAAGGACTGATGTTGAAGCTGAAACTTCTATAATTGGCCACCTGATGCAAAGAACCAGTTCATTGGAAAAGATCCTGATGCAGGGAAATATTGAAGGCAGGAGAAGGGGATAACAGAGGATGAGATGGTTGGATGGCATCACCGATGCGATGGACATGAGTTTGAGTAAGCTCCTGGAGTTGGTGATGGACAGGGAGGCCTGACATGCTGCAGTCCATGGGGTTGCAAAGAGTTGAACACAACTGAGCAGCTGAACTGACTGACAGATCTCAGAACTCCTCTCCACAGTCCCCCTCCAAATTGTGACACAATTGCATTTACAAGAGTGCAAAATACAGAGGTCAGAAGGCATTATTAAAGACATTACAGAGGGCACATAAGTGATAATACAGAGAACAGGCAAAATAAAACACACAGGTGTTGTAAGTAACTAAGAAAAAGACAAGCCTTAGTAAATTTTAAGGAAATAAAAAATAATTTATTTAAAAAACTATAAATCTTAATATGAAACACTATAAAATATGAGAATATCCAAGCTTCAGTTCAGTTCAGTTCAGTCGCTCAGTCGTGTCTGACTCTTTGCGACCCCATGAATCACAGCACGCCAGGCCTCCCTGTCCATCACCAACTCCCAGAGTTCACTCAGACTCACGTCCATCGAGTCAGTGATGCCATCCAGCCATCTCATCCTCTGTCGTCCCCTTCTCCTCCTGCCCCCAATCCCTCCCAGCATCAGAGTCTTTTCCAATGAGTCAACTCTTCGCATGAGGTGGACAAAGTACTGGAGTTTCAGCTTTAGCATCATTCCTTCCAAAGAAATCCCAGGGCTGATCTCCATCAGAATGGACTGTTTGGAAACCATACTCACAGAAAACTAGTCAATCTAATCACACTAGGATGACAGCCTTGTCAACTCAATGAAACTAAGCCATGCCCGTGGGGCAACCCAAGATGGGCGGTTCATGGTGGAGAGATCTGACAGAATGTGGTCCACTGGAGAAGGGAATGGCAAACCACTTCAGTATTCTTGCCTTGAGAACCCCATGAACAGTATGAAAAGGCAAAATGATAGGATACTGAAAGAGGAACTCCCCAGGTCAGTAGGTGCCCAATATGCTACTGGAGATCAGTGGAGAAATAACTCCAGAATGAAGGGATGGAGCCAGAGCAAAAACAATACCCAGCTGTCGATGTGACTGGTGATAGAAGCAAGGTCCGATGCTGTAAAGAGCAATATTGCATAGGAACTTGGAATGTCAGGTCCATGAATCAAGGCAAATTGGAAGTGGTCAAACGAGAGATGGCAAGAGTGAATGTCGACAGTCTAGGAATCAGCGAACTAAAATGGACTGGAATGGGTGAATCCAAGCCTTAGGGGGAAAAAAAATCTCATACTACAGAAGTACACAGTTGTAGGTAACTTAAGGATTCTATTTTTAAAACTTTCAGTATTAATGATAATTTCATGATAATCAACAGGATGTTTTACATAAAGGCCAATAATATGATTTATCCATTAACAAGAAAATGCCATATGCTATTTTTAACAGATATAAATCATTTTGACACAGTATTTCAATTTATAATGTAAACCTTTTATCCTTTTAAAGGTATTAATTTAACATGTCTCATTAGTATACATGTTGGATGATGTAAAAACTTCAGGGACATCCGTTAATTCCAGAATTCATCCTATCAAACATTTCCTACTGATAAAAACTGATAAAATAAGGCACAATAAAGGTCCTCAAAAAATACAGTGAAAGCCAGATCATTTTAAAGATATATTTCATTTATTCTGATGATAATCACATCTGAGAGGAACAAGATAAATTTTTGAACATGTAATGATGTACAATCAACTTAGAAAAATTATGGATATGTGCTCACTAGTGATATAACAATTGAAAAGACTGCCATGCATGCTTAAAGTAAACTCTACAAAATGTAAAACTTTAAAAATCAGGACTCATATGGAAAATAAAACCATGAAGTTTATTTCAGTATATAAAGTAACACTCAAATAGAATAAATGTTTCTAGGGGGGAAGGTCAGCAAGATAAGTTGTATAATATCTATAAGCTGATCTGTTATTCCCATTTAATTCCAATTATTTTGACTTCACAATTATACAATATATTCTAAAGACTGAATCCCCTGTTCAGTTTAGTTGCTCAGTTGTGTCCAACTCTTTGCGGCCCCATGGACTGCAGCACGCCAGGCCTCCCTGTCCATCACCAACTCCCGAAGCCTACTCAAACTCATGTCCATTACTTTGGTGATGCCATCCAGCATCTCATCCTCTGTTGTCCCCTTCTCCTCCTGCCTTCAATCTTTCCCAGCATCAGTGTCTTTTCCAGTGAGTCGGTTCTTCTCATCAGGTGGCCTAAGTATTGGAGTTTCAGCTTCAGCATCAGTCCTTCTAATGAAAATTCAGGACTGATTTCCTTTAGGATTGACTGTTTGGAACTACTTGCAGTCTAAGACACTCTCAAGAGTCTTCTCCAACACCATAGTTCAAAAGCATCAATTCTTCAATGCCCAGCTTTCTTTATAGTCCAGCTCTCACATCCATACATGACTACCAAAAAAACCATTGTTTTGACTAGACAGACCTTGGCTGGCAAAGTAATATCTCTGCTTTTTAATATGCTGTGTAGATTGGCCATAGCTTTGCTTCCAAGGAGCAAGTGTCTTTTAATTTCATGGCTGCAGTCACCATCTGAAGTGATTTTGGAGCCCCCCCAAAAATAGTCTCTCACTGTTTCCATTGTTTCCCCATCTATTTGCCATGAAGTGATGGGACCAGATGCCATGATCTTAGTTTTCTGAATATTGAGTTTTAAGCCAACTTTTTCCACTCCTCTTTCACTTTCATCAAGAGGCTCTTTAGTTCTTCTTCACTTTCTGCCATAAGGGTTATGTCATCTGCATATCTGAGGTTATTGTTATTTTTCTTGGCAATCTTGATTCTAGCTTGTGCTTCATCCAGCCCAGCATTTCTCATGATGTACTCTGCATATAAGTTAAATAAGCAGGGTGACAATATACAGCCTTGATGTACTCCTTTCCCAATTTGGAGCCAGTCTTTTGTTCCATGTCCAATTCTATATGTTGATTCTTTACCTGCATGCAGATTTCTCAGGAGGCAGGTCAGGTCGTTTGGTATTCCCATCTCTTGAAGAATTTTCCAGTTTGTTGTGATCCACATAGTCAAGGGCTTTGGCATAGTCAATAAAAGAAAAGTAGATTTTTTTCTGGAACTCTCTTGCTTTTTCAATAATCCAGCGGATGTTGGTAATTTGTTCTCTGGTTCTCCTGGCTTTTCTAAACCCAGGTTGAATATCTTGTAGTTCACTGTTCACATACTGCTGAAGTCTGCCTTGGAGAATTTTGAGCATTACTTTGCTAATGTATGGGACGAGTGCAATTGTGTGGTAGTTTGAGCATTCTTTGGCATTGTCTCTTTGGGATTGGAATGAAAACTGACCTTTTCCAGTCCTGTGGCCACTGCTGAGTGTTTCAGATTTGCTGGCATATTGAATGCAGCACTATCACATCATCATCTTTTAGGATTTGAAATAGCTCAACTGTAATTCCATCATCTCCAGTAACTTTGTTCATAGTGATGCTTCCTAAGGCCCACTTGACTTCACATTCCAGGATGTCTGGCTTAGGTGAGTAATCACACCACTGTGATTATCTAGGTCTTGAAGATTTTTTTTTTTTTTGTATAGTTCTTCTGTGTATTCTTGCCACCTCTTCTTAATATCTTCTGCTTCTGTTAGGTCCAAAACATTTCTGTCCTTTATTGTGCCCATCTTTGCATGAAATATTCCCTTGGTATCTCTAATTTTTTTAAGAGATCTCTAGTCTTTCCCATTTTATTGTTTTCCTCTATTTCTTTGCATTGATAGATGAGGACAGCTTTCTTATCTCTCCTTGCTATTCTTTGCAACTCTGCATTCAAATGGGTATATCTTTCCTTTTCTCCTTTGCCTTTCACTTCCCTTCTTTTCTCAGCTATTTGCAAGGCCTCCTCAGGCAACCATTTTGCCTTTTTGCATTTCTTTTCCTTGGGGATGGTCTTGATCCTTGCTTCCTATACAATGTCGCAAACCTCTGTCCATTTTTCTTCAGGCACTCTATCTATCAGATCTAATCCCTTGAATCTCTTTGTCATGTCCACTGTATAATCCTAAGGGGTTTGATTTAAGGATTTGATGAATCATGAATGATTCACATGAACTAGATCACATGATCTAGTGGTTTTTCCTACTTTCTTCAATTTAAGTCTGAATTTGGCAATTATGAGTGCATGATCTTTGCCATAGTCAGCTCCCAGTCTTGTTTTTGCTGACTGTATAGAGTTTATCAATCCTTGGCTGAATTAAGAATATTGTGAACATGATTTCAGTATTGACCATCTAGTGATGTCCATGTGTAAAGTCTTTTCTTGTGTTGTTCGAAGACTGTGTTTGCTATGACCAGTGCTTCCTCTTGGCAAAACTCTGTTAGCCTCTGACCTGCTTCATTCTGTACTCCAAGGCCAAATGTGCCTGTTACTCCAGGTATCTCTTGACTTCCTAATTTTGCATTCCAGTCCTCTATAATGAAGAGGATATATTTTTTGCATGTTAGTTCTAGAAGGCCTTGTAGGTCTTCATCGAACCATTCAACTTCAGCTTCTTCAGCATAACTGGTCGGGTTATAGACTTGGATTACTGTGATATTGAACGGTTTGCCTTGGAAACGAAAATATTTCATTTTGTCATTTTTGAGACTGCATCCAAGTAATGTAATACACCTTTAATACCCAAGATAATTTGCTAAAAGAGAATCAAATACTACTCTCCTTTGTCTTATCTAGTTATCTTTTTTTCAATTTTAAAGCACCTGCAAACACTGCGGCCCAAACACACAAAGAGAAATACACAAATGAATAGGTCAGTAAAGGGGACAGTACAGAAATAAAATGGTGATGATATAACAGTTATGCTCACTATAAAAGTGGCATTTGTCATCGAGTTGAAGATTTAATATACAGAACCTGGCAGTGAGATTATTATCCTTTATAGAAAACAGGTATAATTAATACTTGTAGCATACAAAAATATCACAGAAAGTTAAATACTACCAAAAAACCCCACAAATGCATACAAGATAATTTTCTTTCCATGAGGGTTTAGAAAGATGAGAATTCTTACCTATCTTTAATAATAATAAATATCCAGAAATATGTTAATAGACATAGTCACTTTTTCTTGTCATTGAAAATCTTTGGTCACACATGAAACTTTCAGAAATAAAATATAATCTACGGAATAAGTAGTGTTTCATAGGTGAGCCAAGTATGTAAAGGATGTCCATGTTTATAAATCCTGTATAGCTGTTGTGGTTCAAGGATTAAGAGGTAGAGGAACAAACACACCAAATGTCAAGTCTTTTGGTAAAAAAACAAATCAGATGAACATTCAGCAAATAATGACCTGGTGGATCACATTTGATATTAGAGGAGTCCAAAATGAGGCAGGTCCACACACAGCCCCACACAAAGAGTCACACAGACATACTCACCCAGTGGAATATTACTCAGCCATACAAAATAATGAAACAATACTGTGTGCAGCAACATGAAGGAACCTAGAGAGTCTCTTTCTAAGTGAATTAAGTCAGACAGAGAAAGACAAAAATTGTATAATATTACTTACATGTGCAATTAAAAAAAATTGTACAAACGAATTTACAAAACAGAAATAGACTTACCATATTAAAAATCAGCCTACGTTTGGCAAGCAAAGGGGATAGCAGGGGGCAGGAAAAGAGATAAATCGAGAGTTTGATATTAACATATATACACTGCTATATATGAAATAGGTAAAAGCAAAGATCTACTGTATAGCACAGGAAATCCTAGTCAATATTTTGTAATAATTAAAATAGAAAAAAAATCTGAAAGATATATATATATATAAATGACATATAACTGAATCACTTTGCTACATACTTGAAAATAACAACATTATAAATTATACCTCAAAAATCCACACAGAAACAGTTTATGAAAAAAAGAATTCTAGGTCAAAAGTGTTGTCCTACTAAAATAAAAATGGGAAGATACTAAAGGACAGTTACATTCTTTGATGCAATTAGTTTATGCTTGTTTCTATTTTATTTTCCCCCAGATTTGTAATATTGAATACCACCTATTTTTTATTCTCAGGGAACTTTATATAAGTTATTCAATTATCATCAAAAAAATTGCCAGCCTTTGGCAGCAATTAGCTAAATACACTTAATTAAATCACCAACAATTTTTTCAACAGTCACAAAAAATTCTTCAATGTTCTTATATAAAAATTCAGTTACAATATATTTTCCCTAAACTCACAAAATATCAGTCTGCCATCATACTTTCTCTGGCCACATTCCAGACTCTGATCCTTTAACATCTGTAATATATCATAACTGAGAAGAAATTATGTAAATAAACAATGCTCTTAAAAGTTTTAGTCTAAAAATAGACTTTATTAATAATATTTTGAAAGTTAAAGAAGCAGGTTAAGTTTAATCAAGAGCAGGAGGAGAAGGGCATGGCAGAGGATGAGCTGGGTGGATGGCATCGTGGACTCAAGAGGCATGAGTTTGAGCAAACTCCTCGAGAGAGTGCAGGACAGGAAAGCCTTGTGTGCTGCAGTCCATGAGGTCACAAAGAGCCACTCACAACTGAGTGACTGAACAAAAATAGTAACAAAGTCTAGTCAAAATAATTTCATATCCATGTTATGTCAGCAAGACTTAATATTAGACATTTTCAGAGAAGACAAATTATTTATCATGTCAAATAAATTTGATGGTAACATGAATTATTAAAGACAACCAGTTTGGATTTACACACTCTTAAATGTGTCATATGTTGTGTGTGTGTGTGTATCTGCATCTATGATTCTATTCAAATATATGAAATGAATTAGTGAAATGACTTTTTTAGGATACCTACAAGTAAATATTTACAAAATGTTTGGTTAAAAAATATTTTAGAAAATCAGATGATCATTTCTGCCTCTCTTAGTTTTTAAATGGCAGATATTTCCATGCAAACTAGGATTATTTTAAGCCAATACACTTATCTATAAACAGAAAACAAATTGTGAAGCTGTGTCATCTCATGATAAGGGTATGGCTGTTTAAAACCGATGTGAAAAACATGCAACTCAAATAACTTTAGTGCAATTTAATAGCCCCACAATTCTTTTATATCCTTCGCCTCAAATTAAGTACCAACTTTCATACAGTACATAAAATCTTCATTGATTATACTTTTAAGTCTATTTCAATCTATTATTATTCAGCTTCAAAAGATCCTGCCATTCGTGACTACATGAATAAACCTGGAGTTCATAAATGAAATAAGACAAATAAAGAAAAATGTTGCTTAATCTCACTTATAGATGTGCTCTAACAAAAGTCAAGGACATATAGCGGGAGTTAGGGGAGATGGACAGAGGTGGGTCATAGGGAACAGAATTGCAATTATGTCAGAGACATGAATAAATTTAGAGATCTAATGTACAACATGCTGGCTGACAACTAATAATGCTGTACTGTAGACCGGGAAATTTTCTGAGAGTTTAGATTTCAGATGCTTTCATTACACATACAATGGGAAGAGATGAATACATTCACTAGATTTACGGCAGTAATCATCTCATGACGTCTATATATCAAAATACCATGCTGTATACCTTGTGTTCACATTTTTAACAAATTAATGCTGCTGCTGCTAAGTCGCTTCAGTCGTGTCCAACTCTGTGCGACCCTATAGACGGCAGCCCACCAGGCTCCCCTGTCCCTGGGATTCTCCAGGCAAGAACACTGGAGTGGGTTGCCATTGGCTTCTCCAATGCATGAAAGTGAAAAGTGAAAGTGAAGTTGCTCAGTCGTGTCTGACTCTTTGTGACCCCAAGAACTGTAGCCTATCAGGCTCCTCCGTCCATGGGATTTTCCAGGCAAGAGTGCTGGAGTGGATTGCCATTTCCTTCTCCAACCACTAGGCGAAAGGGAATCCTAAATCCTGGTTGCATTTATATTAGTTCAGCCTAACAACTTAAAGGGCTTCCCAGGTGGCGCGTGTCCGACTCTGTTCGACCCCATAGACGGCAGCCCACCAGGCTCCCCCGTCCCTGGGATTCTCCAGGCAAGAACACTGGAGTGGGTTGCCATTTCCTTCTCCAATGTATGAAAGTGAAAAGTGAAAGTGAAAGTGAAGTCGAGTCCGACTCTTGGTGACCCCATGGACTGCAGCCTACCAGGCTCCTCCTTCCATGGGATTTTCTAGGCAAGAGTACTGGAGTGGGGTGCCATTGCCTTCTCCGAAGAAATTAATAGTTTTTCCTAAAAAAAAAGAATTACTCAAATAATTAAAAATGTAAAAGTTTTTAATTCCATTATGCTTTAGTAAGGTATAAAGTGAAAGTATTTGTGTATATACCAATTTTATTTCCTACTAATACAGATTCCTTCCATTTGTTTTCCCATGGATGTCTGCTGATATACTATTAAATTATATTAACAAGTAGGAAAACAAATCCCACCACCCATGATGCCCAGAAAGGTTTCACCTTCTCCTTGATTTTAACCTATATTTCACTTACCACTGTATTACTTCATTAGTAATTCAAAATAATATAAAACTAATTCAGAGTTTGATCTATTTTATTTATCCAAGTCACAGATATGTAGTAAATACTCAAATATTAATTCAGGGAATACATAAGTGAACTTGAAGGCAATATCCAAAGTAATCACAGAATTCTCATTACTAAAGATGCCTAGATAAACACAGTTCTTTATGAATTAACTATGAAATATTGATGATCAATGTCCTTTAACAACAACAACAAACCTGGCATAGTAACTGGCTAACTTTAATGCTTGAAAAGAAACAAGTAGTTAGCAATAAAATCTTTAAGCAAAATGATTTTTTAAATTTATGAGGTCCATCAGGAAAGAGACTACTGAAGTTCTAATAGGTCTATGCAAACATTGATAACTTGAAATGTTCTAAAAGTCTAAAGAGGGCAACAAACATCTCACTAGCTATTTTCTATCTCAGCATGGAAACTTATAAAAACTATCTCCTCAAAGGTACCAAAAATATTAACACCAAGATAAAGTCAAAACTATTGAAGGTGAATAAAAACAGATTATTCAACATAATGTACATTTGAAGTATCATTTTATCACATAAAAATATATATCCACTGACAGACACTGTACATTATCATCAATAATATTGAATTATTTCAGAAATATGTGCCTAACTTCTGGTTTGAAGAATTCTACTTCATACCCTCTAGTTTCTGAGGTAAACCCAGAGAACTGAGAGTCAATAAGATTTGCTTAGGTAAGGGTTGGGAAAGACAATGCCCACATTAACTATAAAGATATCACTGAAAGTCTATGCCCTAAAACATTCCTGATTTAAAAAGGATACCCACAGGCGCTTACTTCTCTCTACTGGAAGGTTTAACAAAACTGCTATCAAGAAGATTATCCAAACCCTGAAATTAGATTATTCAAACCCTCTGTGGCCTGCGGGGTTAAGGGTAGATGTCTTTTTCTTTTTTTTTTTACCACTTTCTGTGACTGGCTTGTAAATTTTATTCTGCCCAGTAATTCCCATTCCTCTACCACTTGTGACAGAGTGAAATTCATTCTGTTGTGTGTGGGGGGAGGGGAGAGAAAAAAGGTAACAATCTCAAAGGAAAATCCCAACAAAAGATATTAAGGTTTAGTGTAGCAACCCATGAGCACTGAATTATAAACAAGTTAAATACTTCTTGTTAAAATATGATTCTAACTGAGATAAAGGTATATAAAATACTTGAAAAGCAGAAATAAAATCATCTAAGGGAAAAACCAGATTTGGAAATAACATTCAAATTACTTGCAAAAAGATGAATGGGTTTTGTGAAAAGAATGGGTGCTATAAATACAATACTGGATATAGCTGAAGAATTTATTCATGCGCAAGGAGTTATATATCTCAGAGATTTATCTAAAATTAAATACAAACCAGTCACAACAGTCTATGCTGATTCTCTGTAAAATGAAATAGTATGCAGCAGAACACCATTTTTGCTGAGATTAAAGAGAAAATGATTTCTTTAATATTTAAAACTATAAAGGGATTTCAAGAAACAGTTGGGGCGAGAAGTTACTATGAAGAAAGAGAAGACTGAAGCCTCTAGGAGGAACATTTACATTTATCCAAATTTATATATTTTTAAATAAAATAAACAACAGTTTGCTTGTTTAGGGCTTCTCAGGTGGTTTAGTGGGTACCAAATCCACCTGTAATGCAGGAGACATGAGTTTGATACCTGGGTATGAAAGATCCCCTGGAGGAGGGCATCACAACCCACTGCAGTATTCTTGCCTGGAGAATTCCAAGGACAGAGGAGGCTGGCGGGCTACAGTTCATGGGGTCGCACAGAGGCAGACATGATGGAAGCGACTGAGCACGTACACACACACAAACGTCATTTAATAAATATTCAGAGTAAACTGAATTCAAGACAAATATTTGTGGCCAAACACCAAGAAAAAGACTTTAAAAAACAAGTGATCCAACTACTGGAATAAGTGCACACATATACAAAACTTCAAAAACTTCAATTGTAAAAGACAAATTAAAAGTTGCAGTTGATACATTAAATGTAATAAAGTAGTGGTTCTCAAAGTGGGATGGTTTTCCCCCTTGGGAATATTTGGTAATCTCTGGAAATTTATATTACTATAATTAAGAGGAGACCTCTATGTTATCCATTGAGCAGAGGTTACAGATTCTGCTAAATATATTACATTTCAGGGGAAAACTCTCCCACAACAAAGAATAACTCATTCCCAAATACTGGTAGTCCTGAAATTGAGAAACCTTGAAATAAAGGAAATAAAGAGGAAATATTGTTTTTCATGATACAACAAAATGAGGCACATGGAAATGCTAAAACTGAAAATAAATTAATTGAAATTAAGAATTTTAGAGCTGAGTTACATCTCAGATTCAACAGAAGAATTAGTGAACTGGAAAGAGGTTAATAAGATATCCAAATGAGGTAGAGAGGCATGTAAGTTTTGACAAATTTAGGATAACGTCAGTTTTTATTTAAAAGTCTATAGAAAAGGGAGAGAAGCAACTTTAACCTATACAGAAATTTTGAAATAATTAAAATTTAACATCACATCATCTAACCCATAAGCAATGCATGACATTCTATTTTCTTCTTTAATTTTTCCCAGCAACATTTTCTATTTTTCATTGAAGAGTCTTACATCTATTAATAAGTCTGTTCCTGCTGTGTGCTAAGTTGTTTCAGTCATGTTTGACTCTTTGTGGCCCTGTGGACTGTAGCCCATCAGGCTCCTCTGTCCATGGGATTCTCCAGGCAAGAATACTGGTGTGAGTTGCCGTTCCCTCCTCCAGGGGATCTTCCTGACCCAGGGATTGAACTCACATGTCTTATGTCCCCTGCATTGGCAAGCGAGTTCTTTACCACTAGTCCCACCTGGGAAGCCCTGATGTAAACTTATTAAACTTGCTAGTTCTTTGGTAGATTTCTTAAGAATTTTCCTCATAAATTATGTTACCTACATAGTGATAGTTTTATTTATTCCCCTGTAGTCTGTATGGCTTTTTTATTAATCTTATTTGTGTGTGCTAGCAACTATTTCCAGAGAAGGCAATGGCACCCCACTCCAGTACTCTTGCCTGGAAAATCCCATGGACGAGGAGCCTGGTAAGCTGCAGTCCAAGGGTTCACGAAGAGTCAGACACGACTGAGCAACTTCACTTTCACTTTTCACTTTCATGCATTGGAGAAGGAAATAGCAACCCACTCCAGTGTTCTTGCCTGGAGAATCCCAGGGACGGGGGAGTCTGGTGGGCTGCCGTCTATGGGGTCGCACAGAGTCGGACACGACTGAAGCGACTTAACAGGAGCAGCAACTATTTCTTCAGATTTGACTGTCTTTACAAAAGCATAACAATCTTCTTATAGAGGTAAAATTTGTCAGTGAAGCCACATAGGACTAGAAGTTTCTGCACAGGAAGGTTTTTAATGAAGGCTGCTGTCTCATTAATATGTTTAAGATCATATAATGTTTGCTTTTGTTATATGAGAGATTTGTCTTTCCTCTGAATTGTTATCAGTCTAAACTTTTATAATATTTTAAATAAATGTTTTAATGTTTATAGAATCTCTTCAACTTCCATTTTTCACTCCTGAAATGATAGCTTCTGTTTTGTGTTTCTAGACTAAAATTATATTCAGCTGGTACAAATATTTTCCCTCACAAGATTCTGAATGTAAGAAACATTTTGAGTTCTTGAATATATTAAAAATAATTGCCTGAAATTTGTCTCCTAAATCCAACCACTTGGTCATCCTGTGGTTGCTTTCAATGTTTTTATTCTTACCAGTGGGTCGCATTTCCATATATTTTATACGACCAGTAACTGTTGCTCAAGTACTAGATATACATAATACACTGAAGACTGATGCTTATCTTGCTTTAAATAATGTGTTTTATTCTAGTGGACAATTCATTTCGAGTTAACTTAAATATTTGTCAAACTTTTTCCTAAAGGGAGGTGACAACAACAGAAACTTTTCTGTTCCTTAATCTTGCCAGCTGTTGTCATTAGCTGGGACCTTAGACTCTCCTTTGAAGATACACATTGTGGGATCATATCAGTAATTTGAACAGGGTTTATGAAGCTTTCCTTCTATGAACCCCCCTTTCATGGGATCTCAGTTTTAACTTTCTCATTCTTCCTTTTGCCTCAAAATTTACTGTTTGACTTCTCAAGTAAGACTGACTTTGATTCTATATACTTCATTCTGCATGATATCCTGCGACTAAAAGTCATGGTTGAATTTTAACTAGTGTGTTTGAATGTAAACTTCTAGTTTATGACATGTTATTACTGTTTTTAAAGTATCTTAATCTTTTATCCAGGTTTTATTAATGTTATTGCAGAAAATTAAAGTTGCTCTCTCATTGCAAGATGCAAAATACCATTAAGTTTGAGTTCTATTTTATACTTTTATTGTTTTATAAACACCTGAGAGACATAAGCTTTAAAATTTTATATCACCTAGGATGCATGTATATGTTTGAATAACACTGCAGTAAAGAAAATATATATAATGATACTAAGAACACAAGATTATTACTCTTTTGAAAGGAATGGTTATGTGATTTACTTTTAAGGGAAAAAAGTAGGAAACAGAGCATCCCTGTGTTATTGGAGAATATTTTCTGAAATAAAAAAATCTGAGTTCAAATATGATTTCTTCATTTTCTGGTATATTACCTGAAGCAAGTCATTGAACTTCTGACTCCAATTTTCATCTCTATTAAATGAGAATAATAAATATCTGTCATACTTGACTCATAAGCCATTATGAAGGTCAAGTGACATAAGTAAAATAAAAGAACTATGTTCATGTAACAATATATTAAATTAAATCTTTTGCAATTTTCATTTTGGCAGAGCTCCCAAGTCAATGTGCGTCAACTCCTGCAAGTTTCCAAATTCACCATGACACTACCACATTTCCCCTCAAGAAGGTGAATGAAAGTGAGTCTTCTATTACTCTTTACCACAGAATTGTGAAAGGGTCCTCATGGATAGCAGATGCAAAATTTTCAATACAAGTGGACCTTGTATGTCCTTCACTCTCTATTAAGGGTAGCTATTGATGAAAGGTTTTATGCTCATCTCAAAAATCTGGAAAAACTGAATCAGTCTTTAAGGAGACAAGGGAGAGAGAGTCAATTGCATAAAGACTGGATTGCGGAGTGCACAAAAAGTTTCAGCTCATTCTTAAGGCTAAATCCAAGCACTGTAGATAGAAAAATTCTGCCTGGAGCAGAATCTATTGATAGCTCTGTTCAGAAAGTAACAACTTCTACAAAGTGATCCAAAGCTCTATTCCCTCTCTCTCAAGTGCTATGCCTAGGTATGAGAGTTTGTAAGAGACAGTCTCCATGGGCTTGAGTTAGCTACAGCTATCATGGCCTCTGCAGTTTCTTCAGCAATAGTTCAGAGAGAGTTCTACTTAAGCTGCTACTCCTCAAACTTTCTGGCACCTCAGCAAAATTCAAGAAGGAATCACACATCTGAGTGCTCCCAGTGAAATGGCTGCCTTGGCCTCCACCTCCACCACTGAAGAATTTAAGTACAGCTGCCTTTCTGACTGCTTTTTAGGGTACTGCCCCAAACCTAAATACCTTTCCATCCCTGTCTGACTTAAAAATACTAAAATCACTTTCTGTATGCCTGTCTTTTGAGTTTATATACATCTTAGCAAAGAACAACCTTATTCTTCTGGTTGCACAGGCCACAATATTTCAAGTCATATCTCATATTTAATTTGCCAGCATATCCTGTCAGGTCTACAGTTAGAACATATTCAACAACTTCTCCCCACTTCTCCATATCATCTTGATACAACCTTCATCCTCATGTAGAATTTTGCCATAGCCACTTAACTCGTCTCCCTGTCCTATACCTGAGTCCCTACTAAAGTGAAGTCTTACTCACTCAGTCGTGTCCAAATCTTTGCAACCCCATGGACTGTAGCCTGCCAGGTGGCTCCTCTCTCATGGAATCTTCCAGGCAAGAATTCTGGAGTGGGTTGCCATTCCCTTTTCCAGAGCATCTTCCCAACCTAGAGATCGAATCCCAGTCTCCTGCATTGCAGGCAGATTCTTTACCACTAAGCCACCAGGGAAGCCCTTGAGTCCCATACTGCTTTTCATCAGAACAGTAGTAGAAAGGAAACTTTAAAAACACAATTGAGATGAGATCACTTGAGTACTCTTTAGTTTTCTCAGAGTTACAGCTGCTGGCAGAATCCTTTAACAGTGGTACTCACATTTGGCTGTATAGTAAGCAAATTGGAGGTTTAAAACATTTTCAAATGCCAAGCCCTATCCCTAATTAAATCTCAGAATCTGTGGGGGATGTGGACCATCACTGTTTTTTCTTATGCATCTTGCTTGCAATTTGATCAACGTTACCTGTCTACATCATTTCAGTCAAACTGACTCTGCTCCAAACACACTGGCTTCCCCACTGGGTCTAAAACTCATAGGCCCACTTTTGACTGATATCTTGTACTTTCTTTTTTTTTAACTTCAGTATCTCTAGACTCTCAAATAGTTTTTCTCCTGTCTTCTTACTCCCTACTCTCTCATTCTCCAATTAAAGAAGTCAAACATTGGAGCGAGAAAAGGTGTGCTGTGGTGGGGTTAAAGTTAAAGATGAACCATAACATCTATTTTCAACAGTCTATTTGAGCAGACTTTTCTGGGTTTAAGAGGAAAAATTCAAAACCTGAAGTTCAGAATTATGATATTACCCCAAAGTGGACATAGCAAATTATTAAACTGTTTCTTGGAATTAAGTGACTTAAGAAAGTTTTATTTTCTTAAAGTGATGATAAGTCTCACGGAGCTTTGGATTTAATCCAGTGGGTCAGAATTAGATAGCAGGAGCAGTTAGAATAGCTGTTTTCTGATCCAAACATTCAAGCTCCACTTCAGAAATGGATTTAATAGTTAATATTACTGATTAAGTTATATTTTAACTTTGTGCTAAAAAGAAATAAGCAGACATGATTTTTCTGATTAGCCTATTATAAACATTTTCAAAACTAGTACTTTCTTCTTTCTTTACAGTATGCAAAAATACTTACTCATAACATCTACCCAGATATAACCAATGTAGGTAAATTATTTAATTGTGATTTAACTATTAACAGACATTCGTGAAAAGGAAGAATACTGGAGTGGGTTGCCATCTCCTGCAGGGGACCTTCCCAACGGAGGGACTGAACCTGCATCTCTCGTATCTCCTGCATTGGCAGGTGGATTTTTTACCACTAGGACCACCTGGGCAACACCATGAAGAGGAAGTAGCGGGGTGGGATGGGGTGGGAGGTGAGAGGGAGGCTCACAAGCAGGCATACATACATATACCTCTGGAAAACCAACACAATGTTGTAATTGTCCTTCAAGTAAAAATAAACAAAAAGTTTTGAAAAGTTAAAAATGGAAGCAGAGTTTTGAGAAGAGTCATTTTATTATAGTAACTTTTTTCAATTTCTATTTTTTCTTCTTACCTTCAATTTTTACTTTTTCTTACAAAATGGTTTTCTTAATTTTACTTTAATATTGCAAAAGCAATTCCTGGTGTAAAGGTAACTTCATGGCTAAAGTTCTCATCTACTAGCAGTTTATCCTTTCCTAAAGGATGAATTCTGTTTCTCCATTTAGCATTTTTTTTTTTAGGAAGCAATAGACCAACTTTTTATATCTTAACTGCTGCATGCATAAAGTAACCAAAAGGTTTTCCTGACTGAATGGGAACATTTTGCATTTAGACTCTTCTTTCTTCCCTACTTTAATGGGATTTTTTAAAGTTTCAGTCATACAACAACCACCAGACAACGTGACTACTTTTACACTGAGAAAGAATAATCCTTCCACTGTGGGACATGATGATTCCACAAAATACGATGAGGAGAAAAAGGAAATCAGGACAGTTCTTCTTCTATCTGATTTAGAGAGATTATTTTTATTGTAAAAGGGGTATAATTACTTTACAATGTTGTGTTGGTTTCTACTGCATAATGAAGTGAATCAGCTATATGTATATGTGTATATATCTCCTCCTTCATGGACCTCCCTTCCCCCTCCATTCCACCCATCTCAGTCACCACAGAGCACTGAGCTGAGTTACCTGTTCTATACAGCAGGTTCCTACAAGCTACTTTACACATCAGTTCAGTTCAGTCGCTCAGTTATGTCCGACTCTTTGCGAGCCCATGAATCCCAGCATGCCAGGCCTCCCTGTCCATCACCAACTCCCGGAGTCCACCCAAACCCATGTCCATCGAGTCGGGGATGCCATCCAACCATCTCATGCTCTGTCGTCCCCTTCTCCTCCTGCCCTCAATCTTTCCCAAAATCAGGGTCTTTTCATTTTTTTTTTCCCCATATATTTACTTTTTATTGAATTTGTTAATGACACATAGTTTTTGTACTGCCAAATCACGCCTGAGAATTCAAAGAAAGAAATGGTACAACGGACAGCCTCATCCACTCATCATACAGCATATTAAAACTTTATTAATGTGCACTTCGATAATTCCACATATCTTTTAAAAAGTTGTAACAAGGGTTGGGATTTTTAAGTCTCCTTGCAGGTCTTTAGATTTCTATGCCATTAAATAACTTTTCCCATATATTCATCTCAGTTCCTCAATAACATAACCCCCAACAAAATTTTGCTGGAAAAAATGCTCTTTTCAGGGGATTTATGTGGCTCAAGGTCCAAGAGATTATTTGTTAAAAGATTTTTGTTTCCCATATGATGTCTTCAGATTAACCAAGAATCCTTTGTTTTTCAATCATCCAGCCTCTCCTTGGCTGGCTCAGCTACTCACCCAAGCACATCAGAACATAGGCATCCTGCCTGCCACCTCAAGTAACTCCAACATTATTGTCCAGATACACTTTGCAGGTCCCATCAGGTGATTCTGTTCACTTCCCAGGAGTGGGATTCCTGCATTGCCACTTTTATCAAGACTCTGAGTCAGCTCTTCACATCAGGTGGTCAAAGTATTGGAGTTTAAGCTTCAACATCAATCTTGCCAATGAACACCCAGGATTGATCTCCTTTAGGATGGACTGGTTGGATCTCCTTGCAGTCCAAGGGACTCTCAAGAGTCTTCTCCAACACCACGGTTCAAAAGCATCAATTCTTCAGTGCTCAGCTTTCTTTACAGTCAAACTCTCACATCCATACATGACCACTGGAAAAACCATAGCCTTGACTAGACGGACCTTGTTGGCAAAGTAATGTCTCTGCTTTTTAATATGCTGTCTAGGTTGGTCATAGAGGACAACAATAGAATGGGAAAGACTAGAAATCTCTTCAAGTAAACTAGAGATACCAAGGAACATTTCATGCAAAGAAGGGCACAATAAAGGACAGAAATTGTAGGGAGCTAACAGAAGGAGAAGAGATTAAGAAGAGGTGGCAAGAATACACAGAAAAACTGTACAAAAAAGATCTGCACAACCCAGATAATCTTGATGGTGTGATCACTCACCTAGAGCCAGACATCATGGAATGTGAAGTCAAGTGGGCCTTAGGAAATATCACTACCAATAAAGCTAGTGGAGATGATGGAATACCAATTGAACTATTTCAAATCCTGAAAGATGATGCTTTGAAAGCACTGCACTCAATATGCCAGCAAATTTGGAAAACTCAGCAGTGAGTGGCCACAGGACTGGGAAAGGTCAGTTTTCATTCCAATCCTAAAGAAAGGCAGTGCCAAAGAATGCTCAAACTACCACACAATTGCACTCATCTCACATGCTGGTAAAGTAATGTTCAAAATTCTCCAAGCCAGGCTTCAGCAATACATGAACCGTGAACTTCCAGATGTTCAAGCTGGTTTTAGAAAAGGCAGAAGAACCAGAGACCAAATTGCCAACATCTGCTGGATCATGGAAAAAGCAAGAGAGTTCCAGAAAAACATCTATTTCTGCTTTATTGACTATGCCAAAGCCTTTGACTGTGTGGATCACAGTCAACTGTGGAAAATTCTGAAAGAGATGGGAATACCAGACCACCTAACCTGCCTCTTGAGAAACCTATATACAGGTCAGGAAGCAACAGTTAGAACTGGACATGGAACAACAGACTGGTTCCAAATAGGAAAAGGAGTACATCAAGGCTGTATATTGTCACCCTGCTTATTTAACTTCTATGCACAGTACATCATGAGAAATGCTGGGCTGGGTGAAGCACAAGCTGGAATCAAGATTGCCGGGAAGAATATCAATAACCTCAGATATGCAGATATCACCACCCTTATGGGAGAAAGTGAAGAAGAACTAAAGAGCTTCCTGATGAAAGTGAAAGAGAGTGAAAAAGTTGGCTTAAAGGTCAACATTCAGAAAACTAAGATCATGGCATTTGGTCTCATCGCTTCATGACAAATAGATGAGGAAGCAGTGGAAACAGTGGCTGACTTTATTTTTTTGGGCTCCAAAGTCACTGCAGATGGTGATTGCAGCCATGAAATTAAAAGACACTTACTCCTTGGAAGGAAAGTTATTTTACATAGTAGTGTATATATGCCAGTCTTAATCTTCCAATTCATCTCAGCCCCCTTCCCCCACATCATGTCCAAACATCCATTATATGTTGCATCTCCATACCTGTCTTGCTGACAGGTACCATTTTTCTAGCTTCCACATACACAATATAAATGTACATCAACAGATGAATGGATAATGAGGATGTGGTATATACATACATACACACACACACAATGGAATATTAGCCCCCGCAATGGAAGAGAATTAGGTCATTTGTAGACACATCCATTTGTGGATGGATCTAGAGCCTGTCATCGAGTAAAGTCAGAAAGAATTTGTTTTGACCACTATGTGGGTATATATGTGTCTGTAACATGTCCAGTGGTGTCATATCTTTCTTGCTAGTGCTAGTGCTAACTTGTTTCAGTAGTGTCTCACTCTTTATGGATTGTAGGCCTCCAGGTTCCTCTGTCCATGGGATTCTCCAGGTGAGAATACTGGAGTAGGTTGCCATTTCCTTCTTCAGGGGATCTTCCCAATGCAGGGACTGAACCCAGGACTCCTGTATTGCAAGCAGATTCTTTACCATATGAGCTTCCAGGGAAGCCCCTTCTTTCTTAGTCATTAAAATGAATAAATATTGCCATTAATGCACCCCTCAAAGAGTTTTGAAAAAGCTTAGTTATTGAGGAGCTTTAAACTCAGCCTGTGACTTTTAAGATAAATGTTCATTATGCTACAGAATCTCACCTCAGAGGTCTAGGTAAAGACATTACACATCTGCCATTGTGATACTGGGGGGTGGGTACCACCCCAATTCCTATTAAGACAGAGAGGTAAGTTCCAGAATGCTGTGTCGGGCATTGTAGTTGAACTGAATCGTGTTCCACAGTGAGATCACCATTTCTACATATATTGAATATGTAAAGAAGGAGACTGGAATGTATCAAATTTCCCCTAAATTCTCATGTAAAAGTGAGTTAAAGTTTCTTGGCATTGGTCATGAATATTAAAATATCTGATATGTCCATCATCTGTGGACAGACTTCAGGTTACAAAGCTGTGATCTCAGCCAATTATATATACATTTAATGGACCTGGGGTTTGAGATTTCTAGCTGTCTGGGCAGGTTCACACATTTGCATTGATTCCAGTTTCCTTCTTACTGCCAGGTGCATTCCTCCTTGGTTATGCTTGGCAGGCAATCATGAATTTATAAATTTAACAGATGTCTCTAATCAGAAGCAGAAACATTGTATAGTCAAAGATGAGTCTGGGTAAACCGATCAGGACATGGGGAATATCCAATTTTGTTTTGTCAAAAAAAGTATAAATTTTATGTTTTCCTGTGAGAATTTTGCTTTTATACTCAGGTAAACAATTCAAGTGAAACAAATGGATTTTTTTATAAATGCATTCAACTGAGAAATCTATGAAAAATTCAGCTTTTCACATTTATACTCTTCTAGTTCATTTGTATGAACTAATATAGTTTGAGGTAACCACTCTAGAAATGGCTTATTATATCTTTATTCTTACTGTATTTCAAAAACCTCATGAAGCTAGATGACCGCTGGGAAATGGAACATTGGAATGATTAGATATATTTATTTTAAATTATTCTTAATTGAAGGATAATGCTTTACAATATTGTCTTGGTTTCTGCCATACATCAACATGAATCAGCCATAGGTATACATATACCCCCTCCATCTTGAACCTCCCTCCCACCTCCCATCCCTCTAGGTTGTCATAGAGCACAAATTTGACATAGAGCAAATTCTCACTGGCTATCTATTTCACATAAGGTAATGTGTATGTTTCCATGCTAATCTATCCATCCATCATGCTTTCTCCTTCCCCTACTGTGTCCACAAGTCTGTTTTCTATGTCTGCATGTCCACTGCTACCCTGCAAATAGGTTCATCACTACCATCTTTCTAGATTCCATATAAATGCATTAGTATATGATATTTGTTTTTCTTTTTCTGGCTTACTTCACTTTGTGTAATAGGAATAAGTTCATCCACTTCACTAGAATTGACTCGAAAGTGTTCCCTTTTGTGACTGAGTACTAACCCATTTTATATATGTACCATAGTTTCTTTATCCATTCATCTGTTGATGGATATCTAGGTTGCTTCCATGTCCTAGCTATTGTAAAACAGTGCTGAAATGAACAATGGGGTACATGTGTCTTTTTCAATTATGGTTTTCTTCTGGTATATGCCCAGTAGTGGGATTGTTGGGTCATAAGATATTTTTATGCCTAGTTTAAGGAATCTGCACACTGTCCTCTATAGTGGCTGTATGTATTTACATTCCCACCAGTTGTGCAAAAGGGTTCCCTCTTCTCCATACCCTATCTAGCATTTACTGCTTGTAGATTTTTAATGATGGCCATTCTGACCAGTATGAGGTGATAGCTCATTGTAGTTTTGATTTGCATTTCCCTAATAATGAGCAATGTTTAGCATCTTTTCATGTGTTTATTAGCCATCTGTATGTCTGTCTACATTAGGTTATCATTCTAGGATGATGTAAACACTAATGTCCACATGGGGGCAACTGATACCCAAGCTGAGGATGGAATGGTCATTGCAGAAACACTCTGAGTAGTGCTGTTCCCATGTTAATCATACCCATGCACCCTAACATTGGCTGTTTGATTTATACAATTTTATTTATTTATTTATTTTTGATTTATACAATTTTAGATTTTCCATCTGCAGCCTGTGCTTGGCCCCTAGCTGGAAAGTACTGACATTTCTCTGTGATGAATACTCCAAACTCCCCACATTGTCATCTCACATTATACTTGTCCTATATTACCTTGTTACTCATCCTATCTCTGCATGAAAATTTAATTCATACCTATACTTGCTTCACACATACACACCTTTGCTTATCATACAGAACTAACATACACAAGTACTTAGATATTTGCACATTAAAAAATGAAGCATTATAACCCATCATTTTAGAAAGTTTTTTTAAACTAGGATTTTATGTAATTCACTTGTGCCTCCACTCTTACTGAATCTTAATTCACAGACATCTCCCCAGACATACACAGAAATGAACATGTATACACAATCAAAAAATAACAATTTCCATGTTAATCTGTTTGCATTATATAATAATTCCGTAAATCTCAATTATATGTTTGATAACACATATAATATCACGTATGTTTGACTATGCTAGTACGCAGTATAAGTGGACTTTAGTATCCACTTTATTGTATATTTATTTATATTTTGCTGTCATCAAAAATACTGCCTGGGCACTAGCAGTGTGGCGAATTGCTCTAGGCATTGTGGACACAATATGGAAAAGAAATGCAAACAGCTTAAGTTAATGAAAAGCTCTCTAAATCATAGAAAAACATTCTTCTAAATTTCTTCCTAAACTGTTCCTCTTATATTGAGAGGAAAACACCTGCTCTTTAGGTAGATTTTCTTCCAAAATATAACATCTATTTCCAGATTTGCCTCTCTGAAAGTGTAATTTTCAGCTGTTTATACATCAGGCTGGACACAAAATGAGCAGGTAGAGCCCACTAAATCCTAAAGTATATAGTTATTGCTGCCAGTATTATACTATCATTAGCATATTAATTGCAGCATAGTGGCAAAGGAAATTCAAATGGTTTGGTTTGGCACAACTCCCTAAAGATCAGATGGTCTGTATTATTTCCTAAGATCTATGTTTTCTTATTTTCTTATTTTTGTCTCAGTTGTTTAACTATACCAAAAAGAAACCTTAAATATTTTTATCACTCAAAAAAGAATATAAAAATAATTTTTGGTATTTGGAGTTTAACTTTAGACCCAAATCCTTGTATATTTAAGTTTAATACTTTATTGGTGTACATTCTTATCCACTACTTCAGTTCTTTGTAAAGTTGCTGTCAAATGTATATATTGAATAAGTCAAAAAGATAGGGTCATTTTTCTTGAAAATCATGGAACGCTTTTTGAAAATTCAAATACCTTCAGAGCTTTTTTAAACCTATTACAGACTTTCCCATTACTTTGAGCAGTAAGTTAAACAGTGGTCCCTAAAACAACCCTCCCTTTTGCATGCCCCTCAGTCACTTTTCAATTCAGAAAATGAAATAAAAATGGAGCAACCACCAGTCTAAAATAATATTTTTTCAAACCTATCTCTGAAAGTAAACAAAAGAGCCAAAATAAACAAACAGAGACTAATTAAAGTTAAAAGCTTTTGCATAGCAAAGAAAATTATTGACAAAAAAACAATCTATTGAGTGGGAGAAAAATACTTCCAAATGCTATGACTAATAAGGGGTTAATATTCAAAGTATACAAGCAGCGCATATAACGATATGAAAAAAAGAACCAAGTTTTTAAAAGAGTAGAAGGTAAGGATGGACATTTTTCCAGGGAGGACAAACAATGCTCAACATGAAAACATGCTCAACATGAATCAGAAAAATGCAATATAAAGGTTCCTCAAAAAACTAAAAATACAACTACAATACAACCCAGTAAATCCATCAGTGCAAATATTCAAAGAAAATAAAAACAATAATTTAAAAAGATGCATGCACACCAATATCCATAGCAAAACTATTTACAATAGCCAAGTTACAGGAGCAAAGTAAGTTATCACATACAAATGAACTTATAAAGAAAATTTGGTGTATGTATGCACACACACATACACACACACACCACTCAAGAGTACCACATAGTCTTAAAAAAAAAAAAGAATAAAATTTTGTCATTTGCAGCAAGATGGATGCCCTTTGAAGGTATTAATATAGTGAGACGACACAAAGAGAGACAAATATTGTGTGTTGTCACTGAGATGTGGAATCTAATAAATGAAATTAATGAATATAGGAAAATAAATAGACTCACAGATACAGAGAACAGGTGGTCTCAGGTGGAGAAAGGGAGGAGAGGAGGGGCAATATAATGGTAGGAAATCACGAGTTACAAACTATTATGTATAAAACATATGCGCTACAAGGGGGTATTGTACAGTATAGGGAACATAGCCAATGCTTCATAATTGAGTATAAACTACAAAAATTTCAAATCACTAAGTTGTACACTTGAAACTAAAATTTCAATAAAAACTAAAAAATTAAGGAGACCATTAAAAACTTACAGTAACTGGTACTTGGAGTATTAGCTGCAAGTAATACATTATTACGGAGAAGGCGATGGCACCCCACTCCAGTACTCTTGCTTGGAAAATCCCATGGGCGGAGGAGCCTGGTGGGCTGCAGTCCATGGGGTCGCTAAGAGTCGGACACGACTGAGCGACTTCACTTTCACTTTTTACTTTCCTGCATTGGAGAAGGAAATGGCAACCCACTCCAGTATTCTTGCCTGGAGAATCCCAGGGACAGGGGAGCCTGGTTGGCTTCCATCTATGGGGTCGCACAGAGTCGGACACGACTGATGCGACTTAGCAGCAGCAGCAGCAGCAATACATTATTATGGGGCTTACCTGGTGGCTCAGAGGATAAAGCGTCTAGCAACACAATTTTAATTACATTGAGGTGAATCCCCTGAGGAAAAACATCAAAAGACATAAAAGTCTGATGTGGATTTAAATGACTTTAAGAAAGTAGATCAAAGTAAGGCTATGATGCTAGAGAATTGGCTATTTGTATATTCTATCAGAATGCTCTCCTCTTTTGCTAGTATTGCAGTGATAGCTCTCAACTACCATTTATATTAACACGTAAATTCTTAATTTTGGAGTTGATTATCTGATAGTCAAAATAATTGAAAAAGTTGAGACAAACAGGGACTCAGGTTGGAAAATATAACTTCAAATTAAGGCAATGAGAAATGATTACTAACTGTACGTGCATACTTGTAGCATATTTCCTTTCATTTTCTCAAGTAAAGAGAATACATACAGACTTTCAAAACTCTAGTATAAACAATTTAATTGTTAATAAAAAAATTGAGATTTATAAAACTTAAAATAGATAAAACTGAGAACTAATGAATTGACTCAATCTAGAAGATCTAGGTTCCATGAGTTCAAAGTTAAAGATTTCCAATTTGAAAGAGATTTAGATAATGCTTTGTAAACAAATAATTCATTTTCACTAAAATATTTCTGCAGAAGTAAACTGAAAACCATATAAAGTGAAACACTTCAATTTTTTACCCAAAACTTAAGCTCTCACTGATAGAAAATCTCTTGTATTAATAGATCCCTTGAGAAACCAACACATATTTACCACTGAGAGACAAATATACAAAATTATGCAAGACTGAAAAAGAGAGTAGTGATGCTTTATATTTATTATTTTATATTTATATTTATATTATGACGATCTATAACTGTAACTATGTTACATAGGTCTTTTTTCTTCTTTTACTATTAACACTATTTTTTTTAACTCTACCCATCATCCTTATAATATAAATCACATATAAGACCTATATGAAGCGAATCAATGAATAGAGATGGGATTTGTAGTATATGAAGGGATTTATCATTAAAATAATTATTTTATAAGTATAAAGAAGACTCATGTTTAGTAGGGCAAACACCAGTTTTGCAATAATGTTATTTTTAAAAGTATATCAGAAAATAGCACAATAGTGAGAAAAATCTCACCTCACTCTATCAGATAATCCCAGTGAATTCATGCCAGATCCTATATAATAGACAATAATTATATAGATCAATCTGAAATCTCCACCCATTGTTCTGAATATAAACAAGTGAGAAAGATAAAAATTATCTACTATAAATATATATGTAAGGAGATGCCATAGATTTTTGCCACTAATTATAAAATATAAA
The DNA here is from genome assembly GCF_003369695.1 of Bos indicus x Bos taurus. NCBI lineage: Eukaryota > Metazoa > Chordata > Mammalia > Artiodactyla > Bovidae > Bos > Bos indicus x Bos taurus. The sequence goes on along the minus strand of NC_040076.1, from coordinate 13,810,600 downwards.
TACTATGAGAATATATTCTCTTTTATACATAAAGATCTTAAGCCAAATACATTTTAAGTAATACAACGAAGGTCAAATAGTATTGTTGGAGCTTGGGAACAAACTATGAAAAATATAAGTAAATTTATATTAGAAACAGACCTTTAATACAGTTAGGTTCATCATTTAGAGAGAAGATCTATAAGAAAAAATAAATACTAAAAAATTTCCAAAATTAAAAATGAACCACATAAAGTATTCCCCAAATTTCTCAAACAAAAAACTCTCATTGTTTTGCCCTGCTTGATAGACACCAAGACACAAAAGAGGAAACATTGAAAGCAGTGTTTTTTATAAAAAATACTAGATGGGCTTGTGCCTAGCAACAGAGCTTTAAAATGTATTCAGTAATAATTTATCAATAATCATTAAAAAACCAGAAGAGAGTGTCAGGTATTTCAAGTCTTTTAGTAACTTAAACAGCAAGAAAACACATACACACACACACACACACACACCCCCAGCAATGTGAGAAAAGACTTTGATAAAACTATCAATAAAGTGACTTTATTGCAATTCATAGAACATTATCCCCTTTAACAACAAAGCATTATTTTTTAAACAAATGATCACAAGGATTCACCATACTTCAAACCACAGTATTCCTGCACTTGAAATCAATAAGAGGTTTAGTTCTATATGCAAAATAAAATACCAGAATACATAGAGAAATTAGTTCTTTTTTTTTTTGAGAAATTAGTTCTTTAAATAAAAACTTCATTCTTGAAATACAAAAAATAGACAAGAAGAGAAAAAGGGAGGGAGGGGAAAACAAAGGAAAAGAAAGCTCAAATCTAAGGAGTTAAGTATCTATCTCAGTAACTGGAAAAAATGTAGCAGAATAAATGCAAACTGAATAGGAAATTTAAAAGCAAAACTTAATAAATTTAAATTTTAAAATATAAAAGGGAAAACACTGAACATTGAAACTTTATGAAAACTATTACACTTCTAAAATTAAGAATAAAATAGGTACATATGATAGGAAACAATATAAACATATATCCACCAGCATTGTAATGGTTAGATATAAGAATTTTATCTAAAATTGTAACAGTAATTCTGAGAACCGTAGAAGTGAAATGCTAGCAAAACTGCTGTCAAAATATTGGAAAAACAAGAAAACTTAAGTAGACTTATTAAAAATGAGTCAATAAAATCCTTTTAAAAATATTCAACACATAAAACTCTCACCAGGCCACTTTGATGTTTTATGAATGTATCACACATTTACAAAATAATGCCAATTTTACTTTAAACTTTTCTAGAGAATATGAAGAGATAATACTGCCAGACTAATATATGAACACTAATATTCCACACCAATTTATGAATGTAAGATAATTTTCTTACAAATACTAGGTAAGAAAATTAAGATTCAACTCTATGCATTCTTATGCTTTAAATGATTATTCTAAATAAATTACAAAATGAATTAAACATTTTACAGAACTCTTATGTATCAAGACCAAATTGATTTATTCCTTGGATACAGGTTGTTTTAAACATTAGAAATCATACTTTATATGATAATATAAAGTATTATAATGTGGTAAGTGTGATAATTTACCACATTAAGAAATTAAATGATAAAACATAAAAAAATAAAACATAGTTATCTAAATAGATATTGCAAATGTGTTTGATATTATCTAAAATATACTAAATGGAAGACTGCTTTGTATACTATGGATGAAAGGAAACACCTATTGAAAGGTCTCTTAAAAGCTATTATATGTGCTACTTCACTGAGAAATATTGAAATGACTGCTTTTGTATGTCATCTTAATTGTATGTCATATGAAAAAATACAGTGTTATTAGTTATTCTACCTTGTACTAAAATTATGTATACTTAAGAGCTACCCTGGTGGCTCAGATGGTAAAGGATCTGCCTGAAATGCAGGAGACTTGGGTTCAACCCCTGAGTCAGGAAGATCCCCTGACGAAGGGGATGGCTACCCATTCTAGTATTCTGGCCTGGAGAATTCCATGGACAGAGGCACCTGGCAGGGTACAGTCCATGGGGCCACAAAAAGTTGGACACAGTAGAGCAACTAACAGGGGAATATAACAATAATGAATTTCCATATATAGGTTCATGCTTCCTTGCTCCTCACTACTAATAATGGAACACAGTTTAAGATAATAGAGCAGCAGGCTGAGTTAAACACATTCACATATACATACACACAATGCACACAACACATACTTGATATGCGCAGGCAATTTTCTTTAAATTGACAACAGGATGTTCAAAGATATAGGTTATTAAAATTGAAACTGGCAATTAAAATATATAAAACATATAGGAAAAACTATGAAATATATGGGATCTTTCATTGGAGAAACTAAAAATATACTATATTCTTGGATAAAACAAATCAACATTGTAAAAATATTAAATACTTCCTAATTTGATCTATAGACGTCTATCAAATTCCTTATATAATTCTGAGTTAACATTAAGAAACACATTCTTCTTGGAGAACACTTATTTTTTTATGAAGAAATTGTCTGTGGGCCTTCCCTTATCAGTGAATAAAATACTACTGAAAGCTTAGAGAAATAGAAACAAATTGACTACTAAAAACAAGAAATGGGTCCAAATATATGGAGATGCGTGTTTCCAAGTTGACACTTCAGAGTAAAATAGTTTTTGATGTTTACACACTACCAAATATACAAGGATCCCTACCTCACTCTATACATGAAAATTAATTCTTGGTCAATTACAGACAGTCATATATTATAAATTGTTAGTTTTCATTCAATATTCTTGTGTTTCACAATCAAATATTTATATGTTATTTAATGGCTTATTTCACTAAACCTGTATCTCTCAATATCTTCCTTGGTAGAAAATGATTTTTCTTTCATTTTATACTACTGCCCATGTTCCCTTACCTGATCTCCCCCAAAATTTCAACTTAAAGTTTCACTACTTTTTACATAATACATCATATTTCCTACAACTCAAGGAGGTATTCTATGGAAATTAGAGGATAATTATCAAGGGTGAATTTCAAATCAATGTAACTTGTTCTTTTGGAGTCCGAAATGCATTATTAATTTACCCTCTTGGGTACAGAAGTGCAGGAAAACATTCATTTCTATCATCTGAGATATTTCCTGGAGTTAGACTGAGGCCTCTAGAGCAGAGATTTCAGAAATAGCAGGAATTACACCTGGCTGCAGTAGGAAACAAGCAGTCAGCCATGGCAGCCTTGCACTTCAGTGTGGCTATATCTCAAAGCCCACTGAAGAACCTAAGAGGCACTGAGTGTATGGCTACATCAACACCATCTCCTCCCAGTTTGTTATTTTCTCAACCACCCATGATGAGTTCCTTATACTTTCCCCACATAAACAGACAATGTATGAGTATGAACAGCTTAGTAAATAGCTCATCTGAGAAAGCAAAAAAAATATTTCATTTTGCTTAAAATGCGTTATTTGGTCCAAAACTTTAGGTATTAAAGTACAAATAAATCACACTGATAAAAATCTCACATATATAGCTTGGTTTTAAATTATTTTGTGAATAAAAATTAATTATATGATAATAAAAATTGAAGACTTGTGGCCTAAAGTACCCCTTGCCTTTCAGAACTTAAAATAGTAGTGTCAGGGAGCATTCAACTTTAGAACTCCTGTTATGTTGTTTTCTGTTTCTTATGAACCCTCTGTTCCTTATCAGTTCCTGGTAGACAGGAACGAGTGGAGCAACACGCTGTTCCCAGGACTGAGGTCATGGGACGGAACACATGTATGGATTTCCTTCAGTAACCTTTTACCCTAAGGTAAAACTGTTTAGTCATGACCCTCTTACTCAAGATATGGATTGTCTTCTGGCCTTGTGACGATTGTTATTTCTTGTTATTCCTTTGGTAACAGTTGTTATACGTCTGGTTTTTTGTTCTTTGCTTAACATTATTTTTTACCTAAAGCTTCCTTGTATAACAATATATAGGCTCACACAAACATAAATAAAGCACCCTTGTTCCACTAGAGACTTGGGTGGCCTGTGTCTTTCTTTCCCTCTCTGGCTAGTTTTTTAGAATGTGGAGGCCTGCCGGGCTCACGTTCCTGCCCGGGCTTTCAAGACCTCCTTGAGAGGACTCCCTGTGCCTTCATGCGTGGTACAAGCCCTATTCTAGGGCTTTATTGGTTTTCCACATAACCCAGGGAATATTAGTCTCTCTCTCTTTTGCTTTCTTTTTGTTGACCCCAATCCACAAGGCCCTGGTCTGTAAAAAAGACTGCAACATACTAGTGTATTTGTCTCTGATGATTGCTGCTGCTTGTAAGATGCTTCAGTCATATCTGACTCTGCATGACCCCATAGATGGCAACCTACCCGTCTCCTCTGTCCCTGGAATTCTCCAGGCTCTAATGATTAGATAATACTAATTACTGTGTCAGTAGATAAACTATTGTATGCATTACTGTTTAGGGTGAGAAAATAATGGGATCACAATTTGTAGACTATATTGCTGGATTTGTAAATATCTAAAGATGTGTCTTTGGCAGAACTGAATTTTTCATCCCATAAGCTCCTACACAGATACTAAAGCTTAACTACAATTATTTTATGCATATTTGGCAATCTTAGATTACTGTACATACCAAAAAGTAACAATTGGTTTGAGGTTCAGTTTTTGAAATTCAGTTTGAGACCCATATATTTTTTTAACACCATTCTGATAACATAAAATTCTAATTGTTCCCAATGTTCCATTTATTCTTCTATTCCAATTATTATTCCAACTATTACTCTATTATCACAGATAACTAAAGCAATACTGTTTATTCTATTTCAATTCACATTGCAAATGAAACACACTATCTTTTTCATCCAATGTTTAGAAGTTGAAATCTTCAAATAGTAAAGATCACATCCATTGACCACTAGGCCAGTATTAACTAAATAAGGTTGTTTTTTCTAATCTTGTTTGTGTATGTTGAGTTTAAGGATAGGTGAATTATTTATTAATTTTGGTGGGAAAACAATCTCCACTGGTTTTACAGTTGCATTTTCTCTACAAGTTAAATAAATACAATTGCATCAGAAGGATAGGGTATCAGAATGAAACTATGAAGAACTGTTTTCCTCTGATATATAAACTTACAAGTGAACTAAAAGTGAAGCAATGATAAAATATCACTACCTAAACAGATGAAGGGAAATAATCATACACAATCGACCCTTCAACAGAACAGATTTAAACTGCAGGAGTTTACGTAAGGGTGTCTCCGCCCACCACACCCCCCAACCTCCAGCAATGGTAAGTACAACAGTACTGCACAACTCACAATTGGCTGTATCCATATGGAACTGGGGATGTGGAGAACTATGTATATGACGGGCCTACTCAAAGTTATACTTGAATTTTCAACTGAATGGAGGCCTGGCACCTCTAATCCCAAGCTGCTCTAGGTTCACATATAACTTCCTTCAAAACTTCAAACAAATGAACAGTTAGTGGGGAAGGACAGATTAGAAAAGCCTTATGACCCACCACTGTTTACCCCCAAAGATGGATAGGCACATCAGCAAGATCCTGAGAATACTGGTATTGTCCCCCGATTTTGTGACAGTAAGATAAGCTGATTATCACTTTCTCTTTAAGACTGAATAGCTTCTACAGAGAAACCAGTGAATTAACAAAAAAAATGAACAATACATATGACTTTAAATTATAGATGTAAAAGATCTATGATCATTCAAGGATTTTTTTTTTTTTTTAAATTAGATTTCTGGCTGTCACATTATTATTTTATTTCAAGAACATTTGATCAAGTTTCATTAAAAGAACAAAGACTGTGCTTCTTCATAAATCACATTGCCTTACTATTGTCTGCTTTCTTCATTTAATGTTTCAGCTCAATCAACAACAAACACAAAACAAAAAAATTAAAAAAAAAAAAAAACTCTTGTTTTCAGTTGTCAGATATTAACTAGGAAAGAAAACAAACCAATATCAGAATGCCAAGAAAAATCACCACATGCACATGTGAAGAAAAGAATGAAAATAACATGTGTTTTTTAGAAGTCAGATAGAAGGAAACAAATAAGGAAATATTTTCAGAGGGGTCTTAATTCTTAAAAAGCTAAATAAAAGAAGGAATACAGTGAAACAAAACCATAAAGGTGAATACACAAAATAATCACATGAAAGCAAAACTAAAGACTGAAAGAAATGTTTTTAAACCAAATAACAATATTTAATTAACAAATTTGAAATCACAATGAGGAGTAAAACCACTGCTGAATTAAAAAAAAAAAAAAAAAAAAACAGACCTATTGAAAAGGATACAGTAAGAGCAAAAAGAATTTCAAGGACTTGTAGGCAACTCATTTAAGCAAACAGAGAAATCAAATTAATCCACCATAAATCAGAAAACTACAAGAAACGAATGTTTTGATTATTGATGCTGCTGCTGCTGCTGCTAAGTCACTTCAGTCATGTCCGACTCTGTGCGACCCCATCGATGGCAGCTCCTCCATCCCTGGATTCTCCAGGCAAGAACACTGGCATGGGTTGCCATTTCCTTCTCCAATGCATGAAAGTGAAAAGTGAAAGTGAAGTCTCCTAGTTGTGTCTGACTGTTAGTGACCCCATGGACTGCAGCCTACCAGGCTCCTCCATCTATGGGATTTGCCAGGCAAGAGTACTGGAGCCAGGTGCCATTGCCTTCTACATTAATTGTTGATAAGTTTTCTTAAATTAAGGAAAATTTTTCCATTTAAAAAATCTTGAAACATCTTGAAACAAAAAAGTTTAGAACTAAATTGTATTCAAGTATTGAAATACTCTTCAGCTTTGCTTTTTCCAGATATTTAATTATCATTATAAAATTATTTTAAAATAAATTAAACAAATACACAAATTTAAAATAGCACCTATACAAGCAGTTAATTTATCATGAGTATTTAAAAACTCTAAATGTTTACAACCCTAATGACAAATTCATAAAGAAACAAAACCTGATAGAACTGTACAGAGAAAGATTAATTCTGCAAAAAATATTTTGAGATTTTATTACTTACCTTTAACCATAGATAGATTAGAAATCAGCAAGGATATAGAAAACACAACTACAAATATCAACCAGCTGAATCTAATTAACACTTTTCTAGAATGTGCAACTGTTGACTACAGATTTCTTTCAAGTATATACAGAACAGTTGCCAAGATAGACTATATTCTGGGTCATAAAACAAGTCTCATAAATATAGCATTGCTCAAGTCATGCAATTAAACTAAAAATCAGAACAAGAAAGAAATATCTGTGCTCAAATGATAATTTAAAAGGCAAATGAGAGTATTTTTTATGAACAAAAATGTTAAAAAATATATTGATATTTATGGAGTGCCACTAAAGCAATAATTGTGGGAAGAGGGGTTTGTAGCAATAAAGAACCATATTAGAAAGAGGAAAAGTTGGAAATAAATAACCAGAGCTGCTGCTGCTGCTGCTAATTTGCTTCAGTCGTGTTCAACTCTGCACAACCCCATAGATGGAAGCCCGCCAGGCTTCCCCATCCCTGGGATTCTCCAGGCAAGAACACTGGAGTGGGTCGCCATTTCCTTCTCCAATGCATGAAAGTGAAAAGTTAAAGTGAAGTTGCTCAGTCGTGTCTGACTCTTAGTGACCCCATGGACTGCAGCCTACCAGGCTCCTCCATTCATGGATTTTCCAGGCAAGAGTACTGGAGTGGGGTTCCATTGCCTTCTCTGATATAATAAAATGTAGGGGAAGGGAAATCAAGCACTCCAGTTTTTTTTTTTTAAACAAATATTATTTTTTCAGGCCCAATCAAAGACAATTACAAAAGTTATACCTGACAATCCTCAGGTCCCAGGGAAAATCTACTCACCCCATGGCATTCATGGTGCTGACACAAACAGTGGGTTACAGCTTCTGAAGGGAGTCGCATTCAAAGACTCAGGCCCCAAGGACTGTATTCTCATATATAGATGAATTCCTAGCTCAGGTGTCTCCATTTAGAGGTCTCTTCAACTGGAGTTTTCTGCAGAGGCCTTCCTCAGGAAGCTCTGAGGGAGACCTCTTTATGGGGGAAGAAGAGGGAAACTTGGATGACAATTTTACACACTGTAACTTGGTTCTTATAACTTTTCCACTTCAGAGTAACTCCTCCCTTCCCTTCCCTCACACCTAATCCCATAAACCTGCAGCAGGTTTTTAAATTTGAGGGTACTCGGCAGTGAGATGGCCTCCACCTGTGTGCTAATTCTGGCGTTGGGGTGAAAATGGAGGAAGAAGGAACAGGTGTGGAGTAGGGCTTTCTGCAGTTGAAAAGAAAATGAAAGTTGCTGAATCATGTCCGACTCTTTGCAACATGAACTATACAGTCTATGGAATTCTCTAAACCAGAATACTGGAGGGGGTAGCCTTTCCCTTCTCCAGAGCAACTTGACAACCCAGGGACTGAACCCAGGTCTCCCGCATTGTGAGCAGATTCTTTACCAGCTAAGCCACAAGGGAAGCCCAAGAACACTGCAGTGGGTAGCCTATCCCTTCTCCAGGAGATCTTCCTGATTTAGGAAGAACCAGGGTCTTCTACATTACAGGCAGATTCTTTACCAACTGAACTACTACTAGGGAAGCCCAGCCTCTCCCTTATACTCCAGAAGTAAGTGAATACATGCCTGACTATAACTTGCATTTTGACTCTTTTTAATTAGCTGACCCACCACCCTCCAGCTCAGTGTGCTTAGTTGCTCTTTTGTGTGGAAATCTTTGCGAGGCTTTGGAATGTAGCCCATTAGGCTCCTCCGTTCATGGGATTTTTTAGGCAAGGATATTGGAGTAGATTGCCATTTCCACCTCCAGGGGATCTTACCCACCCAAGGATGGAAGCTGTGTCTTCTTAGTCTTCTGCAGCACAGGTGGTTTCTTTACCCACAGAAACATCAGGGGAGCCCTCCAGCTCAGTAACTCCTAGGAAAAATACTATATTAAATCCAAGTAAGTAAAAGAAAATAATGAAAATCAAAGTGGAAATCTAGATAATAGAAAAACAAGTGTAACCAAAAGCTTCTTTGAAAAGACCACTAAAGTTGATAAACCTCTAACTAGACTGATGGAAGGAAAGAATAAAAAAAGAAAAAGAGGAGAGACAGCAAAAATGACCTAGGTCTGAAATCAGAGAGGTGCTTTATTACAGATTATATAGACAAAAAAGAATAACAAGCGATATTATAAACAGCTTTTGCCAATAAATTTGACAGCTCATATGACAGGTATAAACTCCTTGAAGCACACCAGCTAGAGAAGCAACATCAAGAAGAAATTCATAAGGTGACAGTATATTTATGAAATATATTAAACTTGTAGTTAAAATCATTCATACAAGGAAATCTCCAGACCCAGATTTTTGCACTAGTGCAAGTAGTAAATTTTATGAAGCATCAAAAGTAGATATGACACTAATTCTATATAAACTCCTCCAGAAAATTAGAAAGGTAAAATATTTCCCATCTCAGCCTATGAGGTAATTATCCTTCTATTAAAACTAGATCATGAGATTACAGAAAGTAAAAAATTTAAAAAGTCACAAAATAGCAGCCTTTGGGAAAATAGATACAGATGAATATTTTAGTAAATTGACTTCAACAACATAAAAATGATAATGCATCAAATGAAATCAAGGAATGCAAGAAGAAACAAAGTCATTCAGTAATGTCCTGCTTTTTGTGGCCCCATGGACTACAGTCCATGGAATTCTCCAGGCAAGAATACTAGAGTGGGTAGTCATTTCTTTACCAGGGGATCTTCCCTATCCAGGGATCAAACCTGGGTCTCACGCACTGCGGGCAGACTCTTTACCGTCTGAGGCACTAGGGAAGCCTGAAAGGCAAGGAATGCAAGGTTGATTACTAAATCAATCCATGTAATTTATCAAACTAATAAAAGATAGAAAAGTGATCATTTAAAAATTGAAACAAGGCAGTTGGGAAAATCCAGTGTCTATTCCTTACAAAATGTTTTAGCAATTAGGAATAGAAGGGAATTTTCCAACATGACAGACCATTTACCATGGCTCAATGGCTAACAAACTGTTAATGGTGATAGAATCAAGGGTTTATTGAAGGACGTCAGGGAGAAAAGTTGACCACAGTTGACCCAAGAACAGGATATGGGTCACCAGAAGCACTTCAGTCCTCTCCTATCTTTGGAATGTATGTTCTGCCCACCATTCCCACAGTAGCAGCTATTTCAAAGACTAAGTCTTGACAGGCAACATGTTGCTGAGACCATCCAGAAGTTATATGTGAATGAACACAGTTATAGTCTCTGTATAAACTTTTAGGATTCTGGTGGGCATGAACATACTCTGCTTGTTTTGCATGCACCCACGAGAAGCCTCATATGTAAGTTTCCTTACTCATTCAACCTGACACTTACCAATCTAGAGTGGACTGCCTCTTTCTTTAGTCTCTCCTCGCCTTCTATACACAAGGATTCATTTCAGATTTCACAGGGAACTCCAGAAAAATTTGAACCAAGTGTTACTGGTAAGATCAGGAATAAGACAATGATGGTCACCCTCACACGTCTCTTCACTGTATTGGAGATTCTAGCTGCAGGGGGACCCGGGGGTGGGGAGCAGGAAAAAAGAAAAAGATTACAACCCTAACGTGATTACAAAAGGAAGAGGTAAATTTTCTTTGAACAGACACAAAACAAGAAAGAACACAGTTGTGCTTAGACATGTCCGACTCTTTGTGACCCCATGGACCGTAGCCTTCTATTCTTTGTCCATAGGAATTCTCCAGGCAAGAATACTGGAGTGAGTTGTCATGCCCTCCTCCAGAGGATCTTCCCAACCCAGGGATCAAATCGATGTCTATCAGGGATCTAACCCGCTGGAGACAGGGATTCTGTCTCTTTCACTGCAGGCAGATTCTTGCCCACTGAGCCACCTGGAAGGCCCCATAAAGGGCACTTACATGGCATCAACTATCACTAGATGATTATAAACCAAATTTACAGGAAAATATTTAGGTAAACTTTCAATGTGATGTTGAAAGAAATACAGCTACTGATATGTTTCACTTCAAAAAATGTTTGGTACTTACCAAGCATGTGTGAGATAAGAAACTTGTTCTATTTTTTCATATATTTTAAATATTTATATTTCTAATTTTCTAACTTCTAAAAATACTACTATATAACAATATTACAATAAAATAGTTTCAAACATCAAATGACCTGTATTTTTCTATAGTAATACTCTCTATATATAGGTTTTATTGTAAAGCAGAGTCAGTATTGAAGTCTATCTGAACTGAATGCCCCAGGATCCTATGGGGCATTCTCAAGACAGTCCCTCCCCCTCTGCTATAGTTTCTCTCTGAAGTACCCTGATAATAGTATGGAATGCATATTTCTTGAATTGCTCAGATGCTAAAAGCCACCACCAAATGGAAGAAGGGCTTCCCTCATAGCTCAGTTGGTAAAGAATCCACCTGCAATGGAGGAGACCCCAGTTCGATTCCTGGGTCAGGAAGATCTGCTGGAGAAGGGATAGGCTACCACTTCAGTATTTTTGGGATTCCCTTGTGGCTCAGCTGGTAAAGAATCTGCCTGCAATGTGGCAGACCTGGGTTCAATCCCTGGGTTGGGAAGATACCCTGGAGAAGGGAAAGACTATCCACTCTAGTATTCTGGCCTGGAGAATTCCATAAACTGTACAGTCCATGGGGTCCAAGTGTCGAAAAGGACTGAGTGACTTTCACTTTCAAATGGAAGGAATTAACTGATGATAATGAGCACAGAGCCCGACCTAATGGAGCTTAAGGATTAATAATGTGACACCACCCATTTACCTCAACATCAACCAATCAGAGAACTGAGCACAACAGATCACAGACCCTATGACCCTCCCCTCTTCCCTCCCCTCATCTTTATATATGCTTCCCTCAATACTTTGGGGCATTTGGAGCTTTTTGGGCATAAGCTACCTATCTCCATGCATGGCCCTACAATAAACCTTTCTCTGCTCCAAACTCCAGCGTTTCAGTAGCATTTGACCTCAATGTGAGTCAGGCACAGGAACTTACATTCAATAGCAGATCAAAGATGATTATATGTAATACAATGAAAAATATTTTATAGTAATAGATAACCTTCATATATATTTCAAACTTCATGGTCTCAGTATGTGATTTATGTATCATTCTTCAAGGAGGAAAAAAAAAAGAGAAAATCTTAAGCTCTCTGTTCACTTAACATTCATTATTTGGATAAACAGCTTTCTTTAAATTGAATCAATATATTAACCCAGATATTTATAGTACTAAATGAACCCTGTAGTAAGCAACACACAGAATTAACTTGGGAATATAATTACTATATGAATGAATATCATAAAAGAAATCACTTTTAAAATTCAGCTTAGAAACAAGATTGAGTTTTCCACATTGATTGTTTTATAAGACAGAGCTTCCCAGGTGGCTCAGTAGGTACAGAATCTTGCTGCAATGTATGAGATGCAGGAGATGTAGACTTGATTTCTGGGTTGTAAGGATCCCTGGAAGAGGGCGTAGCAACCCACTCCAGTACTCTTGCCTAGAGAATCCCATGGACAGAGGAGCCTGGAGAGCCACAGTCTATCATGTCTCAAAGAGCCAGGCCTGACTGAAGTGAATGGGCTTGCATGAATTATAAGAGTATTCAAAACAATGACTAGAAATGCATACAAAATAATTCATAAAATAAACTGATACACAAACAGTAATATTTTGATATTAATAATTATATTGGAAGATGATTTTTAATTATGTGTTTTCATACTGATGTTATCTGGTTCTGCTGCTTGGTAACACTCCATCACAACAATACCAGCTTTTTGTTCCAATAATCATCACCTAATTGCATTTACCAATTTTAACATTTCATCTTTCTTTCAAGATGAATTATTATCTCTGAGCATCTAAGGTTTCTATTTCAGGAGATTAAAGCAAAATGTAGTAACCCTCTTTTGTGTCTTAAAAGTCCATTTTATCTCCTTTTCTGATTACAAAATTTACATAAGTGAAAATGTTGCCTCATAGATAACATTAATTAAACATGGACATTTCAAAATAATTCTAGTTTGAAGCATTTGGAAAAGATGCTGTAACCTAGTCCATACACATTTAGCTCAGTCCTGGGAGTTTGTTTCAGATATTTTCTACACACACAAATGGACTCATCTCTCTCTCTCTCTCAGCCTAAATGCATCTTTGGCCAGAGGCAATTTCTTTGGTCCATATGCTCGGTAGACTGAAAGTGCCAGAGAGGAAATGAATGAAGAGAGATCTACATAATAAGGGGGAATACTTGGTGAATATGTACCAAAGTGAGCTTCCCTGGTGGCTCACTTCATAAAGAATCCACCTGCAATGCAGGAGACCTGGTTTCAATCTCTAGGTGGAAAACAGCCCCTGGAAAAGGAAAAGGCTGCCCACTTCACAATTTTTGCCTGGAAAAACCCCATAAATAGAGTAGCATGGTGGGCTACAGTTCATGGGGTCATAAAGAGTTGAGCATGACTTCACAACTAAACAACAACATATACCCCAGCATCCTCTGCCCAGCAGCCATAATTTTAAGATACATTTTCTCAGTATTCAGCCAGTTCTCACAAATCAAACCCTATTAGAAGGACTGATGCTGAAGTTCCAATATTTTGGCCACCTTATGTGAACAGCCAACTCATTGGAAAAGAGTCTGATGTTGCAAAAGATTGAAGGCAGGAGGAGAATGGGACAGAGGACCAGATGGTTGGATGACATCACCAACTCAATGGATGTGAGTGTGAGCAAACTCTGGGAGATGGTTAAGGACAGGGAAACCTGGTGTGCTGCAGTCCATGGGGGTCACAAAGATTTGGAAACTACGGAGTGACTGAACAACAACAAATCCCCTTGAAGAGATGTACTCATATGTGTATCCTCTGCAATTTTCCTCCTTGTCCATCTCATTTCTATACTTCCTTATGAGACACAGGTTTACTGGGAGTTCCTTGTAAATATACTACTTGTATGTCTTCAGGGAAATCTAACGTAAGGCTGCACTATGTAAAACAATGGACGTTCAAGAATGTTAAAAGTGCCGTAAATTCATGATACAATTATAGCTGAATCTGATTGTTTTAAAATGCAAACTACACAGTTTTGAAACATTTTGTGACCATTCCCTAATTCATCTACTCAGATAAATTTAAATATACTACAGTACACCAAGGAATATATTATATATATATATATATATATATATATATATATATATATATATATATAAACAGCTTGTGCAAAAAAAAGAAAAGAAAAAAAATTTAATGAGCTTGAAGAATAAATCATAAACCACACAAAATGGCAATATTTCACAATTCATTTTAAACTCTCTTGATCTGATCTTATTTGTTATTAAATTGGAGTGGATACTTCTAGAGAGATTTCTTTGGAGCAATGTGTCTTAAAAAAGATTTAGGAAATTAATATTTCATTTCACTTTATAAAGGTAAGACCAACTTTAGCATGGAGTGCAGTGCATGTTTGGCCTTTAAAGATAACAGGAAAAGTCCTTTTCCACTGGCCTTTCCAGCCACAGGACTATAAAAGATTAGTTTTCATTCCAATCCCAAAGAAAGGCAAGTCCAAAGAATGTTCAAGCTACTGCACAATTGCACTCATCTTACACACTAGCAAAGTAATGCTCAAAATTATCCAGGCCAGGCTTCAATAGTTGGTGAACAGTACAATTCCAGATATTCAGGCTGGATTTACAAAAGGCAAAGGAACCAGAGGTAAAATTGCCAACATCCATTGAATCATAGAAAAAGCAAGAGTGTTCCAGAAAAACACCTACTTCTACATTATTTACTATGTCAAAGGCTTTGATTGTGTGGATCACAGCAATCTGTGGAAAATTCTTCAAGAGTTGGAAATAATAGACCACCTTACTTGCATCCTGAGAAATCTGTAGTCAGATCAAGAAGCAACAGTTAGAACTAGACATGGAACAACAGATTGGTTCAAAATTGGGAAAGGAGTAGGTCAAGCCTGTATATTGTCACTCAGCTTATTCAACTTCTATTCAGAGTACATTATGCAAAATGAAGGGCTGGATGAAGCATAAGCTGAAATCAAGATTGTTTGGAGAAATATCCATAATCTCAGATATGCACATGACACCACACTGTGGCAGAAAGTGAAGAGGAACTAAAGAGCTTCTTGATGAAAGTGAAAGGGAAGAGTGAAAAACTTGGCTTAAAACTCAACATTCAGGAAACAAAGATCATGGCATCTGGTCCCATCACTTCATGGCAAGTAGATGGGAAAATAGTGGAAACAGTGACAGGCTTTATTTTCTTGGGCTCCAAAAATCACTGCAGATTATGACGGCAGGCATGAAATTAAAAGATGCTTGCTTCTTGGAAGAAAACCTATGAGCAACCTAGAGAGCATATTAAAAAGCAAAGACATTACTTTGCCCACAAAATTCCATCTAGTTAAAGCTATGGTTTGTCTGGTAGTCATGTATGGATGTGAGAGTTGGACTATAAAGAAAGCTGAGCGCCGAATAATTGATGCTTTTAAACTGTGGTGTTGGAGAAGACTCTTGAGGGTCCCTTGGACTGCAAGGAGATCCAACCAGTCCACCCTAAATGAAATCAGAACTGACTCATTGGAAAAGACACTGATACTGGGAAAGATTGAAGGCAGGAAGAGAAGGGGCAATGGAGTTCGAGATGGTTTGATGTCACCGACTCAATGGACATGATTTTGAATAAGCTCCAGAGGTTGGTGATGGACAGGGAACCTTGTCTTGGTGCAACCTATGGGGTCGCAAAGAGCTGGACATGACTGAGTGATTGAACTGAACTGAAATATTTTATCCACTTCCAAAGTTTTCTAAACTTCTTCTCCTTACATTCTATTTGAAAATATATCCATTTCATATAATAGTCCGTTTTGGAGATAAGAAAGCCTTTGAACCAACTGAAGAATTAAATGAGGAATTTCATAATCTGAGAGAAACAACAAAAAAGATACTTAAAATCCAATTCTTCAGTCCTCACACTTAGACATAAAAAAGGAATTCCACATAACTCCATGCAAAAACAGAGAACCAGAAATGTCTTATAGAAGATAGTACCTAACCGATGAAGTTTATAACATCTAATGAATAAGCACAGACCCATCACACGGGGAGCCAGAGGCATCATAGTTTCATGAAGCCTATGTGAAAATATGATTAGCTAATGGCAGTCAATATGTCATATTTATTTTGTAAATATATCCTTATATTTTGTATGTAGTTTTCCTCTTCTTGTTTTTACAATTTTTAATTATTATTGAACTTTTATTTTGTTGATTTGGTTTTCTCGAATGACTGGGCAGCAATTTCCTTTTACTATTATTAGCTATTTAATAAATCAAAACTTTCATGAGAAGAAATTCCCATAACAGATATTTAAGAGCCACCCTAAATTACTTCAACATTTTTGATGTTTTCCATTAAATCTAATTGTGACCTTCAAACTATAAAGCAAACTCTCATTTGTTTATTTTTGCTTTTATTTCCAATATTCTGGAAGGTGGGTCATAGAGGATCCTGCTGTGATGTATGTCGGAGAGTGTTTTGCCTATGTTCTCCTCTAGGAGTTTTATAGTTTCTGGTCTTACGTTTACATCTTTAATCCATTTTGAGTTTATTTTTGTGTGTGGTGTTAGAAAGTGCTCTAGTTTCATTCTTTTACAAGTGGTTGACCAGTTTTCCCAGCACCACTTGTTAAAGAGATTGTCTTTAATCCATTGTATATTCATGCCTCCTTTGTCAAAGATAAGGTGTTCATATGTGTGTGGATTTATCTCTGGGCTTTCTATTTTGTTCCATTGATCTATATTTCTGTCTTTGTGCCAGTACCATACTGTCTTGATGACTGTGGCTTTGTAGTAGAGCTTGAAGTTAGGCAGATTGATTCCTCCAGTTCCATTCTTCTTTCTCAAGATCGCTTTGGCTATTTGAGGTTTTTTGTATTTCCATACAAATTGTGAAATTATTTGTTCTAGCTCTGTGAAGAATACCGTTGGTAGCTTGATAGGGATTGCATTGCATCTATAAATTGCTTTGGGTAGTATACTCATTTTCACTATATTGATTCTTCCAATCCATGAACATGGTATATTTCTCCATCTATTAGTGTCCTCTTTGATTTCTTTCACCAGTGTTTTATAGTTTTCTATATATAGGTCTTTAGTTTCTCTAGGTAAATATATTCCTAAGTATTTTATTATTTCCATTGCAATAAAAGCAAAAATAAACAAATGGGATCTAATTAAACTTAAAAGCTTCTGCACAACAAAGGAAACTATGAGCAAGGTGAAAAGACAGCCTTCAGAATGGGAGAAAATAATAGCAAATGAAGCAACTGACAAACAACTAATCTCAAAAATATACAAGCAACTCCTACAGCTCAATTTCAGAAAAATAAATGACCCAATCAAAAAATGGGCCAAAGAACTAAATAGACATTTCTCCAAAGAAGACATACAGATGGCTATCAAACACATGAAAAGATGCTCAACATCACTCATTATCAGAGAAATGCAAATCAAAACCACTATGAGGTACCATTTCACACCAGTCAGAATGGCTGCGATCCAAAAGTCTACAAGCAATAAATGCTGGAGAGGGTGTGGAGAAAAGGGAACCCTCTTACACTGTTGGTGAGAATGCAAACTAGTACAGCCACTATGGAGAACAGTGTGGAGATTCCTTAAAAAACTGGAAATAGAACTGCCTTATGATCCAGCAATCCCACTGCTGGGCATACACACTGAGGAAGCCAGAATTGAAAGAGACACGTGTACCCCAATGTTCATCGCAGCACTGTTTATACTAGCCAGGAAATGGAAGCAACCTAGATGTCCATCAGCAGATGAATAGATAAGAAAGCGATGGTACATATACACAATGGAGTATTACTCAGCCATTAAAAAGAATACATTTGAATCAGTTCTAATGAGGTGGATGAAACTGGAGCCTGTTATACAGAGTGAAGTAAGCCAGAAAGAAAAACACCAATACAGTATACTAGCACATATATATGGAATTTAGAAAGATGGTAACAATAACCCTGTGTACGAGACAGCAAAAGAGACACCGATGTATAGAACAGTCTTTTGGACTCTGTGGGAGAGAGAGAGGGTGGGATGATTTGGGAGAATGGCATTGAAATATGTATAATATCATATATGAAACGAATCACCAGTCCAGGTTCGATGCACGATACTGGATGCTTGGGGCTGGTGCATTGGGATGACCCAGAGGGATGGTATGGGGAGGGAGGTGGGAAGAGGATTCAGGATGGGGAACACATGTATACCTGTGGCAGATTCATTTTGATATATGGCAAAACCAATACAATATTGTAAAGTTAAATAAAGTAAAATTAAAAAAATAAATGAAGCAAACTCTCCTGAAGTTTTTAAAATTTGAAATTAAACTCATAAAACCCAGCATATTTAGACATTTGTTGAGTTCTTAAAACTAAGTGTCCTTTCGAAGTGTAAAGTCTCACAGTGTTTGAAGTTTCAGACATTTTTGTAGTCCTTTCAAACATATTGTCGGCTATTTAAAAGGTTATGCTTTGCCCTCAGTCCAAGCACATAGAATTCTGATTGATGTCAATGGGAGCCGAGTGAGAAGTTTGTGGACACTGAGGTTTGAAACTTTATGGGTTTTTCAGAATATCTTTGAAGTCTAGTTTCTGTGGAAAAATATAAAGTTTAAAGAGTAGCTCTTCAGGGCTTATGCTTATCCACAGAGAATATGTTTAAATTGCCTGTTTTAAATGCAGAGCTAGGCTGGAATTCCATAAGTGTAATATGCTTATAAAGTGGCTGATTACAAGGATTATTTTCATTGAGTTCAATTTCTAGACTTGGAGATAACAGTGGCAAGCTTTTTCCTGGTGAAGTGAAAGTCGTGTCTGACTCTTTGCGACCTCATGGACTGTAGTCTAGCACACTCCTCCATCCATGGGATTTTCTAGGCAAGGGTACTGGAGTGGGTTGCCATTTCCTTCTCCACAGGATCCTCCCGACCCAGAGATCGAACCCAGGTCTCCCACATTGTAGGCAGATGCTTTACCATCTGAGCCATACCTTTTTATACAGTGACCATAAGTTTGTTTATGCTGTACTAAGAAAGTTGGGCTCCCCTGGGGGCTCAGATGGTAAAGAATCCACCTGCAATGCAGGAAATCCAGGTTCAATATCTGGGTCAGGAAGATCCCTGAGAGTAGGGAATGGCAACTCACTCTAGTAGTCTTGCCTGGAGAATTCGATGGACAGAGAAGCCGAGCAGGCTATAGTCCATAGTATCGCACAGAGTTGGACATGACTGAAACGACTTAGCATGCAATATCTATTCTTAGCGTAATGTAAACGGCAGAGTCTCTAATGGATTTGTAAGATTATTCCACTCATTTTGTTGAAGTGCTTATAGATAAAAAATTAAGAATAAATCTAATTTTATCATTAACATGACCAGCAAAGTATAACTTTCACTGTGTGTGTTTTAGTTACTCAATTGTGTCCAACCCTTTGCAACTCCATGGGATTCTCCAAGTAAGAATACTGGAGTGGGTAGCCATGCCCTTCTTCAAGGGATCTTCTTGATGCAGGGATCAAACTCATGTCTCTAATATCTCGTGCATTGGCAGGCAGGTTCTTGACCACTAGCACCACCTAGGAAGCCTCTGATATTATTTTGTAAGAATTCTCTATTTTTAATTAGAGTTTATTTTTACAAATATGATCAAAATACTTAAAACTAAGTTAAAAAAGAATAATTTAAACCAATTTTCCAAAAAATCAGAATACATTGTTGGGTACAGGCTTTGGAGTAAAATTCTTATTACTTAGAAATAAATACAGTTTTATCATATTGAAATTGTTAATGTTGCAAAAATTATCCATGTTCCTATTTCAAGATACAACTATCATTTTACAAAATCAAATGCTCTAAATTATGTTTCTTAGATAACTATGGTTTTCATTTATAATTAATTTGTGCCTTAAATTCCTGAATCTGTGAGTCTTTTTCTGGAGCAATCTTTGTCATTTTGGTCTTGGAGACTTATTTGCACAATACAGGCTCAATATTCTTGACAGCTCATCCAATATGAGCTTATAATCTATCTTACTGTAACTGGAGAAAAGTGCTGAAGCAGGACTCAAGGATTGTGACTCTTTTCAAAGAAAAGCAGGCAGAGGAAATTCTTCAACAACTAAACAAAACTTTATTGTGGTGGGGATTTTAGGCTGACTAGAGGTCAGTATTAAAACTTTTGAATATCAGAGAATAGGCAAAAGGTTAAACAAGGAAATAAGAAGACGCTTTATGTATTGTACCGTGGAACATCTGCATTTCTGCCATTTTATGCGTTCAGTTGGTGACTAATAACTGAGGAACATAACTAGTACACAGGACTGCATTTTCAGTTTTTTCTTTGATTCTTCACATGTATTACAAACTCTATAAATCCATGTCACCCACTTCAGATTTGCAGATGAGCAGTCTAGCTTCTCTCCCATGTCCCTATCATTTCCACCAGAACAGCTCTGGAGGATATAATCAATTTTAACTCACTGAGAAAATTTAGAGTATGTTAGCACCTAAGACCATGAGAAGTTGTTCTATCACTGTCATGACTCATACAGGCATTATTATGTTTCATCTCCTTGTCTAAGGCTCTAATGGAAACTTCTTAAAATTTATATTTTTCTTCAATCATATAGGTCCATTGACTTCAAACTATCTTTTGCTAGTTTCCATAAACTTTCCTTGAATCAAAGAAATTTGGTATTTTGGCTATAGTTTTACAATTCAAGGATCACTGGAGAAAACACAGACAAAAAAAAATCAGTAGATTTTGTTGCATGTGGATAGATTATTTGACATGAAATAACAAAAACATTTCATGTCAAATAATCCATCCACATGCAACAAAATCTACTGATTAACCTCGGACATAGAAGAAAGACTAACTTCCTGAATTACTGAATCAATTTCCAGTCCCATGTTTTGTTGGTAGCCAGAGTTATATTGGGAAGGGAAAATAAATATGATGAAATTTTAAAAGACTATGAAAGAAAATTAGGTTTCACAAGGAGAAGTAATGAGCAATTCGTGATTTGCTGCTATTTCATTGTGTTTTTAATTGTCTAAATCTAACTTCAGTGGCACTCTCCCCCAACCAAATCTGTTTGTTCCATTTCTATAAAATGAAAAACCAGAGACTGTCTTAACAAATGCAGCCTGGCAGTCTGGTCATGGGTCATCATACTGAGTAAGAATAGTATTAACTATAACATAATCTAGAGTAACATTATCCAAAGCAAGTAAAGTCAGGTTCAAAATATGGAATTTAGAAAGATGGTAACAATAACCCTGTATACGAGACAGCAAAAGAGGCACTGATGTATAGACCAGTCTTTTGGACTCTGTGGGAGAGGGAGAGGGTGGGATGGTTTGGGAGAATGGCATTGAAATACATATAATATCATATATGAAACGAGTCACCAGTCCAGGTTCGATGCATGATACTGGATGCTTGGGGCTGGTGCACTGGGAGGACCCAGAGGTATGGTATAGGGAGGGAGGAGGGAGGAGGGTTCAGGATGGGGAACACATATGTACCTGTGGCGGATTCATTTTGATATTTGGCAAAACCAATACAATATTGTAAAGTTTAAAAATAAAATAAAATTAAAAAAAATTATAGGATTGTGGAAATAAAGACTATAAAAATAAGAACAATCAAAGAGTTTGGCTAAGAAGTGAGTCAGCTACTGTCACTTCTGTTTTGCCAGAAATTCCAAGGCAGACAGAGAAACTGGGAAGCTTTGTAAGGAAAAAGAGAAAAGTTTCAGGTAAATGCTGAGCAGGGGCTTAGGGACAGAGAAGTTTTAGGCAAACTAACTAGAAGAGCAGCATTGTATATGATTGGTTGGGGTGCATATTTGGCATTCTCCAGTGGCTCCTAAGTTGGAAACTCAGACATAACTTAGGGACTCTGTTAGTTATTGATCAAATCTTGGCCATTTGGAGTTGACTGTTGCAGAGATTACCTGTGCTGGTAACTAGAGACAGCAGTCTGACTTCCTGCAAGTCTAACTTATAGACAACCAACTTATTTTCTGGATTCATCACTTAGATAATTGGTTGGTTTATTAGGTTTGTTACTGTAGGTCAAATTTCTAGCTTTATATTTGGCTTGGCAATTGAATATCTGTATATTCAATGTCTCAGGGTATTTTACATGACTGCTTCAATCCTATACTTTCCTGATCCTATAATATAATAATTGTCTTTTGAAAAAGAGAGAAGGCTTATATGGTTGGTCATTCTGCTACTAAATTTGAGATCAGACTGTTTTTATATAAAATCTATGTTTCAGCTTTAATATATTACTAGCAAAAGAGGGGAGAAGGCAATGGAACCCCACTCCAGTACTCTTGCCCGGAAAATCCCATGGATGGAGGAGCCTGGTGGCCTGCAGTCCATGGGGTTGCTAAAAGTCAGACATGACTGACCGACTTCATTTTCACTTTTCACTTTCATGCATTGGAGAAGGAAATGTCAACCCACACCAGTGTTCTTGCCTGGAGAATCCCAGAGATGGGGGAGCCTGGTGGGCTGATGTCTATGGGATCGCACAGAGTCAGACACAACTGAAGTGACTTAGCAGTAGCAAAAGAGGGGCAATCTAGTCTAATGATTAGGCACATGCCTCTGGTTCCTGATTGTGACTTTTGATGTAACCTTGGGAAAATCATGTAATATCCAGTCCCATAGGTTCTTCATTGGCTATAGGAGGATAATCAGTAGCTATTCTATGATGTTGCTATAGAAGATATATAAATCAACATCTAAGCATTCAGAATAATGCATGGCACACATGTAATGGCTTTATTATAAAGAGAGTTTATAACTTAGAGAAATGGACCATAGAAAAGGAGTTAAGAAACTTTTGCTATACTGAAAGTGTTAACAATAATTTTATCCCCGGAATAATCAAATGAAATTCTCAGTACTGTTTTCATCATACATAGAATAAAAATGCTAAAGTTCCTTAAAACCATAATATTTTAAATTCTGAGTTTTTATTCTTGTGTCTTATTTTGCTTATCAAAATTCTAGAACAACAGAGAAGAACTGACTCTTGATCACTGATAAAAAGATGGATGTAGCTATAGATAGAGAATATAAATCTTCTTGAAGACTGAACAAGAACAGTTTTTAAGCAGAGAAGGGCAAGTCTTATATTTATTAACAAATGACACATTTGCTGTGTTACCTGGTTTCATTTGCCCTAAGAACAATGACAGAGAGTCCATCCAATCTGGATTTTATTTGAGATATAAATTTAAAAATAAATTTAGTAGTTGTAATTCTCTTCAAGTTTCCATAATTCTTTGCTTTAGCAGTTTTTTAGATTAGTTACAAGATATAAAAGGTAATTAAGAAGTCTTAATACTAGAGAAATTTGCTTGTAAGTGCAACACTGACTGAACACAACATTACTGAGGAAATGTCTAATTTACAAGATAGTCTATAAATCCTTGAGATAAAAAGGACAAGTATGATTATATCTATCATATATCCACATTAATCAGAGGATGGCTACCAAGGACAGAAATGGTATGGACCTGACAGAAGCAGAAGATATTAAGAAGAGGTGGCAAGAATACACAGAAGAACTGTACAAAAAAGAGCTTCATGATCCAGATAATCACGATGGTGTGATCACTCACCTAGAGCCAGACATCCTGGAA
The DNA here is from genome assembly GCF_003369695.1 of Bos indicus x Bos taurus. Lineage (NCBI taxonomy): Eukaryota > Metazoa > Chordata > Mammalia > Artiodactyla > Bovidae > Bos > Bos indicus x Bos taurus. Next base: position 13,786,695 of record NC_040076.1, on the reverse strand, counting down.
TGTGAAGTCAAGTGGGCCTTAGGAAGCATCACTACAAACAAAGCTAGTGGAGGTGATGGCATTCCAGTTGAGCTATTTCAAATCCTGGAATATGATGCTGTGAAAGTGCTGCACTCAATATGCCAGCAAATTTGGAAAACTCAGCAGTGGCCACAGGACTGGAAAAGGTAAGTGTTCATTTCAATCCCAAAGAAAGGAAATGCCAAAGAATGCTCAAACTACCACACAATTGCACTCATCTCACATTCTAGTAAAGTAATGCTCAAAATTCTCCAAGCCAGGCTTCAGCAATACGTGAACTGTGAACTTCCAGATGTTCAAGCTGGGTTTAGAAAAGGCAGAGGACCAAGAGGTCAAATTGCCAACATCTGCTGGATCATTGAAAAAGCAAGAGCGTTCCAGAAAAACATCTATTTCTGCTTTATTGACTATGCCAAAGCCTTTGACTGTGTGGAAAATTCTGAAGGAGATGGGAATACCAGACCACCTGACCTGCCTCTTGAGAAACCTTTATGCAGGTCAGGAAGCAACAGTTAGAACTGGACATGGAACAACAGACTGGTTCCAAATAGGAAAAGGAGGTACGTCAAGGCTGTATATTGTCACCCTGCTTATTTAACATGTACACAAAGTACATCATGAAAAACACTGGGCTGGAAGAAGCACAAGCTGGAATCAAGATTGCCAGGAGAAATATCAATAACCTCAGATACGCAGATGATACCACCCTTATGGCAGAAAGTGAAGAGGAACTAAAAAGCCTCTTCATGAACATGAAAGTGGAGAGTGAAAAAGTCGGCTTAAAGCTCAACATTCAGAAAACTAAGATCATGGCATCTGGTCTCATCACTTCATGGGAAATAGATGGGGAAACAGTGGAAACAGTGTCAGTTTTAATTTTTTGAGCTCCAAAATCACTGCAGATGGTGACTGCAGCCATGAAATTAAAAGACGCTTACTCCTTGGAAGGAAAGTTATGACAAATCTAGATAGCATATTCAAAGCAGAGACATTACTTTGTCAACAAAGGTCCATCTAGTCAAGGCTATGGTTTTTCCAGTGTATGGTCATGTATGGACATGTGAGAGTTGGACTGTGAAAAAAGCTGAGCACCGAAGAACTGATGCTTTTGAACTGTGGTGCTGAAGACTCTTGAGAGTCCCTTGGACTGCAAGGAGATCCAACCAGTCCATTCTAAAGGAGATCAGTTCTGGGTGTTCTTTGGAAGGACTGATGCTAAAGCTGAAACTCCGATACTTTGGCCACCTCATGCGAAGAGTTGACTTATTGGAAAAGATTCTGATGCTGGGAGGGATTGTGGGCAGGAGGGGAAGGGGATAACAGAGGATGAGATGGCTGGATTGCATCACTGACTGGTTGGACATGAGTTTGAGTGAACTTGGGGAGTTGATGATGGACAGGGAGGCCTGGCGTGCCGCAATTCATGAGGTCACAAAGAATCGGACACGACTGAGCGACAGAACTGAACTGACCTCCACAATTAATCAAAATGAATAAACACAAAAGTCAACCAAGCTGTCTGATGACCTGTCTTCCTATGATGGTGGACATTAATGTATAACTCTTAAATGTCTCTATTTCTATTCATATGATCTTTTTTTTCAATATTGGATTGTGAAATAGACCTAAAACAACCAGACTGTAACACAAGATTGGAAGACATTTGGAGTACAGAAAATGATTTTAATTTCTGAGATGTTAAACATTACTGAGACAATTTTAATATTTGTTCTGCAATGTTTCTTTGTAAAAACAAAAGAATAGATAACCACCATATTGACGATTACAATAGAGCCTAGAAAATAATATAAATCCTTCTGTTTTGTGTTCCTCAAGATTTTGAGAGAAAATAGACTTTGGCTATACTTTGTTCTTAAATACATTATAATAGCCATTCTCAGAAACATTTAAGGATATTTTCAGTTCAGTTCCCGGGCTTCCCTTGTGGCTCAGCTGGTAAAGAATCTGGCTGCATTGCGGGAGACCTGGGTTCAATCCCTGGGTTGGGAGAAGGGAAAGGCTACCCACTCCAGTAATCTGGCCTGGAGAATTCTAGAGACTGTGTAGTCCATGGGGTCGCAAAGAGTCGGACAGGACTGAACGACTTTCACGGTCACGGTCAGTTCAGTTCGGTCGCTCAGTCATGTCTGGCTCTGTGCGACCCCATGGACTGCAGCATACTAAGTTTCCCTGTCCATCACCAACTCCTGGAGCAACTCAAATTCATATCTGTCGAGTCAGTGCTGCCATACAACCATCTCATCCTCTGCCCTCGCCTTCTCCTCCAGCCTTCAATCTTTCCCAGCATCAGGGTCTTTTCAAATAAGTCAGTTCTTCGCATCAGGTGGCCAAAGTATTTAGAGTTTCAGCTTCAGCAATCAGTCCTTCCAATGAATATTCAGGACTGATGTCCTTTAGGATGGACTGGATGGATCTCCTTGCTGTCCGAGAGACTCTCAAGAGTCTTCTCCAACACTACAGTTCAAAAGCATCAATTCTTTGGCATTCACCTTTCTTTATAGTCCAACTCTCACATCCATACATGACTACTGGAAAAACCAAAGCTTTGATTAGATGGACATTTGTTGTCAAAGTAATGTCTCTGTTTTTTAATATGCTGTCTAGGTTGGTCATGGATTTTCTTCCAAGGACCAAGTGTCTTTTAATTTCATGGCTGTAGTCACCATCTGCAGTAATTTTGAAGCCCCCCACAATAAGTCTGCCACTGTTTCCACTGTTTACCCATCTATTTTCCATGAAGTAATGGGACCCGATGCCATGATCTTAGTTTTCTGAATGTTGAGTTCTAAGCCAACTTTTATATTTTCCTCTTTCACTTTCATCAAGAGGCTTTTTTCATTCTTCTTTGCTTTATGCCGTAAGTGTGGTGTCATCTGCATATCTGAGGTTATTGAGGTTAAGGATATTTTAGTTTATTTTAATTGCTTCATTTACAAAAAGTACTTATTCTCTACATATTTTATGTGTATCAGAGTACACAGGACTTACTCATGTTTCTGTTTCTAATATACTGTTTGCATGTTGTTTGCAATTTTTCTCACATTGTTCTTCTCTGATTTTATAGCTTTCATTTAACTAGACTTCTTAAAAACTGCAACCTAATGAAAATATGAATGTTTGATGATATTTTTATTTTCATGTAAATTTCTGCTTTCTGGTAAAATATGAGTGAAACACTTCTTGGTTTTATTTTGATTTCTTTTTAATTTGCACGTATCCTTTGTTTTCAATAGGTGGTACCAATTTACACATTACTCTACAAACCTTAACTGAAAGAAAGTAAATATGAACTTAACAATTAATTATAAGCATAACTTCACTCACTCGGAAAGATCTGTCTTAAGTAGAGCAATGGATTCTATTGCTTTACTTGAAACTGATACTATATCTCATCTACTTATGTGTTACTTCTCTAAGCTGATAGGTTTTAAACCATCTCTACTTTTTCCAGAAGAAGAATATAAGTTGACAGCAGCCTACTTTGCTTTCTGTTGAATAGTATTTTCTCTTTTTTTATTAAAACTTTTGTTATCCATCTCTTCTTCTGGTACGTACACCTGCCTGTGTGTGTTAAGTCGCTTCAGTTGTATCTGACTCTGTGTGACCTTACGGACTATAGCCTGCCACTGCTTATTTTTATTTGGAGGATAATTGTTTTACAATACTGTGTTGGTCTCTGCCATACATCAACATGAATCAACCATTGGTATACATATATCCCCTTCCTTTTGAACCTTTCTCCCACCTCCCACCCCATCCCACCCCTCTAGGTTGTCACACCTGATTTGAACTCCCTGTGTCATCTTAGAGGGCAGGGATGTATCTTTATTTATTTGTATACAATTCAATATTCAATAAGTCAACATTTTGGGCTAAGAACTTGTAGTTCTAATTAAACATACAGATTCATATACATTCACCCTTATTTAGTAGCAGTATAAACTAAAAATATAAGGAAACTGGGTCTTACACTTGAAAATACCTCAACAGAAGCTCAAGGTATCTGCATTAAAAAATAAGGATGACTGTAGCTTGGCTAAATATTTCTTTGTACCATTTTAACTTATGTTTTAAGTTTCAGTCAGAATCAGGAGGCAGATGACCTTTTAAGCTTTGCAAGATTATTTATAAAACAGTGATTTCAAATAAGTTTCATCTGTGATGCTGCCCAGCACAACACTATGGGTAATTGAAAAATTACATCCTATGATAAATCTCCCAGGAATTTCCTCTATTACACTTTCTGACATTTCCACAATGCATAGATATATTTATAAGAAAACTTTATATAATAAAATGAATTAGATTAATGTAAGAAAAGAGGAGTCCTAATTCCATATAGGCATATTTTGTTGAATCTATTCCTGTACAAGTTCTTCTTGACAGAAGAAATTCTTTAAATGTCATGCTGGAACTATGAAGAACAGACTTACCCTAATTCTAGTTCTACTTATAAGAGTGCATTCCTCATCTGATCTTTAAAAACATTTACTGATCAATTGTAGAACATTAAATGCTATTTGAGTGATATCAAATTTAAGATGAATATTAGAAAAATGAATGAAATAAAAATCTACTTTTTTGTATACACTACAATGAACACATTCTTCTTTTACTAATGAATACTTTTGTACAAAGTGATCATTTTTTTTAGGGACAGGATATGCATTATTGAAGAAACAGTTTTCATAGATTCAGAAACTATTAGATGAGGGAGAAATGACCACCTCTTTTTTAATGCATCTGTGTCTCACTGCTCATTATGGAAAGATTAATAATAAATTGCATTTAAATTTTTATATTGTCTTATAATACTTTTTATATTTATGAAAAAATAACTATTTTGCTGATAGTTCAGCACTGTTTAAATATGGTCTTCACTTTCATATAACAAATAACTGATATATGTACACATAAAATGAAGACATGTCTCACCTTCTAAGTCGTTAAAATTAGGATAGTAGTAATACTTAATAATAGTGGTACTATGTGAGCTACTATAAACCTTTAAAACACTGACCAACTCATAATAAACACAATAAATGTTAGCCTGGGCATATTTTTGTTGTTATTGTTCTTGCTGTTGTTTTTATTACTGTTTAATTGTTGCAGATAGTGTTATAGAAAAAGCATTAACTTGGGAATAAGATGACCTTGATTTCAGATCTGACTTAATTAGCACTCAATTATCTGATCTAATATATATATATACACATATATGTTGTACCTCTATAGGAATCATTTCTTTCATCTACAACATGAAAACAATGGATTAGATGAGTTTGAATAATATCTCTTAACATAAATACCTGTCTTTCCCATAAGTCATTATTTAAACAAGATTTTTCTTAGTTTTACCTTGAAAGTAATGAGCACCTCATTAGGTATAGGTAAGTTCAATTTCAGTGGGGGAAGGAGAGGTTAGGAGAAATAGAGGAAGTAGCATTCACACAGATACACTATCCAGTGTAAAACAGAGAGCTAGTGGGAAGCGCTGTATAGCACAGGGAGCCCAGCCTGGTGGTCATGATGACCTATAGGGGTGGGATGGAGAGCGAGGCTCATAAGGGAGGGGAACTATGTGTATAATTATGACTGATTCACACTGATGTATGGCAGAGGTCACCACAACACTGTAAAGCAATTATCCTCCAATAAAAAAGTTCAATTTCAAATATAAATAAATCATATATATATATATATATATTTTTTTTTTTTTTTTTTTTAAATCCAAATACAACAAATACACGAATAAACATATGGTGGCTCAGATGGTAAAGCGTCTGCCTAAAATGTAGGAGACCCAGGTTCAATTCCTGGGTTGGGAAGATCTCCTGGAGAAGGAAATGGCAACCCACTCCACTCTGCTTGCTTGGAAAATCCCATGGAGAGAGGAGCCTGGTAGGCTTCGGTCCATGGGGTCACAAAGAGTAGGCCCGACTTCACTTTCACTTTCACTTTCAAACATATGCTATTAAAAATCAGAGACAAATTTTTAGCTGTTTGAAACTCAAAAACTTCCAAATCAAATAATTTGATAGACTTGTTGAACCTAAAAGTAAGAGTCATTTTAATTATTCTTTTGAAATTTGTCTCAGTGGGACCTCTTATTTTATATTTTTATAAAATGAAACCATTCATAGCAAATAGTATTCTAATTCCCTGGAGCATATTTTGCTTTTAAGTCCTGGTAACTTAAAAGAGAACTCCTAATGTGATGCAAGTTATGCTATCAATATTTTAAAATAATATATCTTTCCTTATCCATATTCACTATTAAATATTGCTATGTATTTGGAAAGAAAAAGTCATAAAAGTCATATAGTAAATCATAACAGAATATTTTTGGTAAGTGGAGATACATGGAAGATTAAAAAATAAATAAAATCTATCCCCAGTGATTTATATATATAACATGAAGGAAAACTTTGGTGATTCAGAGGTTAAAAACCCTCCTGCCAATGTAGGAGATGTGGTTCAATCCCTTGGTCAGGAAGTTGCCCTTGAGGAGGAAACAGCAACCCACTCTTGTATTCTTGCCTGGGAAATCCCATGAACAGAGGAGCCTGGCGGGCCAAAGAGTCTGACAAAACTTAGCGACTAAATAACAACAACAAAATGTTGTATAAAGTGCTTCAAAATGTGAAAGAGAAAATAATGTCCCTTTACTGCATATATATACTGCATATACAGAATAGTATATTGCTTGATAGTCCTATATTTAGTTTTCAGCAGACACTAAAACATATGCTGAAAAACAAATATGCTTTGCTTATCTCTTCCAGGGAAATTTACTCTACCACATCTATTAAACATAGTCTTAACCACGTTGTTCTGTTTATTGGCCACTATACACTAATGACATTTATAAATTTTAATCTTGTTTAAATATTTCCTTGTTTATCGTTGTTGTTCAGTCTCAGTTGTGTCTGACTCTTTGCAACCCCATGGGTCACAGCACGACAGGCTTCCCCGTCCTTCACCACCTCCCAGAATTTGCTCAAACTCATGTCCATTGAGTCAGTGATGCATCTAACCATCTCATCCTCTGTCGTCTCCTTCTCCTCCTGCCTTCAATCTTTTCAAGCATCAGGGTCTTTTCTAATGAGTCAGCTCTTTGCATCAGGTGGCCAAAGCATTGGAGTCTCAGCTTCAGCATCAGTCCTTCCAATGAATATTCAGGACTGATTCCCTTTAAAATGGACTGGTTGGATCTCCTTGCAGTCCAAGGGACTCACAAGAACCTTCTCCAACACCACAGTTCAAAAGTATCAGTTCTTCAGTGCTCAACCTTCTTTATGGTCCAATTTTCATATCCATACATGACTACTGGAAAAACTATAGCCTTGACTACATAGACCTTTGTAGACAAAGTAATGTCTCTGCTTTTTAATATGCTGTCTATGTTTGTTATTGCTTTACTTCCCAAGGAGAAAGTGTCTTTTAATTTCATGGTAATAGTCACCATCCACAGTGATTTTGAAGCCCAAGGAAATAAAGTCTATGACTGTTTCCGTTGTTTCCTCATCTATTTGTCATGAAGTGGTGGGACTGGATGCTATGAACTTAGTTTTTTGAATGTTAAGTTTTAGGCCAGTTGTTTCACTTCTTCCTTGTTAATACTAATAGCTATATTCCCCTTTCCCTATTCAGCAGCAAAAGATAAACTCTTTGGTATTATTTCTCTCTGTCTTTCCTGTATTCCATGCATGTTCTACATTTTCCATTTTCACGTCAGATAACCTCTTTTCTATTTCTGTTTTATAATCATACATAATACATTAAAACCTATGTATCTTTGTCCAAAATTTCTAGAAAAAACTCTAAACATTGAATATATAGTTTGTTTACTAAAATGTGGTGAATGTACATAGGAAGTTTTAGAAATCCACAGTTTCAGACAACAGTTTTAAGTGATTCACAGGAAATATGACATACATAGACAAACTAAGGATATTTTTAAATTATTAGATTTTACTCAATTGTATAGGCTTCTCATGTGGCACTAGTGATAAAAAAAAAAAAAAAAAAAAAAACCTATCTTATTCTAGATTAGAAGGGAAAAAAATAAAGGAAAGAATTTGAGGATGATTTTTTTTCCCTTATATGAATTAACACAGCTGCCATGCATGCCAAAGTATCCTTAAAAAAATTTTGTCTTCCTAGTTAGGTTTCTGGCTTTTTTTCACATGACAATACTTTCTTCCTCAGGAAAAATCATCCTGTTATTAGATAGGAAATACCAAGACTTGAGCCAAGATATAACTCATATAAATATAAATTTATTAGGAAACAAATGCATGAGATGTTTTCTTTTTTCTTTCTTTATCCTGGGGTAGGGAATGGTAACCCATTCCAGTATTCTTACCTAGAAAATTCCATGGACAGAGGAGCCTGGAAGGTTACAGTATATGGGGTCACAAAGAGTTGGACATGATTGAATGACTGAGCACACGTAGCCTCTATCTCAAGATAATTGTCCACTTGTTACAGTTAGAAAACAAAATGTAATTATTGTTATCACTGTCAATCTTGATAGGAAGAATCTATGATCTGACTATATTAAGAAAGTCTGAACCTAAATAGATGAAAAGTTTTTCCTAGAGCTACAGTGCTAAACCACAGGAAGAAATATATCCATAGTCTCTTCATCCTTCAAAAGAAACTCCAAAAAAGGGATATTTTGAGTTGTTTTGAAAGAGGTTTGAAACTGATATGGGTAATATAATATTAATATTCATTATTAGATAAAGAAAAAAAATGAATCATTGAATAAACAATATTTGATTCTATCAGTTTTGAGTATTGCAGTCTCTGCCTTAAAAAAGAGTAGTCAAGTAATTAAATGAGGATCTTTGCAAATAGTCTGCATTCTCTCCTGATGTCTAGCCAAGATTTCCCTTAAAACACAATGACAATGATAAAGTAATCTAGTAAGTAAATACCACAGTATTTTGATTGCATTCAATTATATTTCAAAATAATTGTAACCATGGAAATAATATTTCCTCCTGGAAAATTATTCAGAGAAATAGAAATGTTAGCTAAATAATTTAATCATATTGTCTAAATTCTTCAAATGTGAAAGCAATGTCCCTATATGTTTCTATAGCACAGATTCAAATTTGGTGGGAAGAGAAACATCACAGGTAATAGAAAAAGAAAAAAAAAAAAAGTCTGTACAAAATTAAAAAGAAATTTGAGTCTGTGAATCAAGAGCAGAAAGCTATGAAAAAAAATAAAAATAAAAGTAAGGTAAAACAGGACATTTGGAAAATTACAAATAACACAATAATTGAACAAAAAAAAAGTTTTGTTGAAGTAGTTTTGCAGAAATCTCCTGATAGTATAACACAATGAGGGGAATGATTCTTTTTTAATATATAAAGTGAAGATTCATGTGAGGAGAGCCAAGAGTTCTGAAAATACAACATTTGTAAGGAAATGTTGGTTATGTTGCTGAAATAAATGAAATGAGGTTTCATAATAAACTAGCATCACAAAGATCTCATACATCTGATTAATGAAAAGAATAAAAAAGATGTATTTCCCAGCATATTTCCATAACATTTCAGGAAACTAGGATCAAAGATATGCTTATCAAAACCAATACCAGAATTTAAGGTAAAATGTATCTTACTAAGGCTACATTGCCTGAAAAAATATACAAATTATAAGAGCATTTTCAAATATGCAAGAGTTTGAATGTTTTTCCTCCCATGGATTTTATCTCAAGAAATTACTGAAGAATAAACTATATTGGTATAAGAGTATAGGAATTTGAGTGAAAATTCTACAGCCAGGCACTTTGGTTAGAAACCATGTTTCCCAGGTACAAGATGAATAATATACATAGATATTTTCTGCTAAACAATGGAGGCTAAATTAAATAAACAAATAAGTTTTATTTGTATACGATGTTTACATATAAAATTTCATACATTGTTTACCCATACACACAAACACACATATGTATAAATATATGAAACATATTTCTTAAATTTAATGTGGCTGTTAACTAAGTTAAAAAAATTAGGGAATATAATAATACTATAACTCCTGAGAAAAGAGAATATTATTGTGATCTTTAAGGCAAAGTCTGGTTCATAGAGAACAAGTGAACAATGGATTATGAGGCTGACTACTATTTACAGTAGTGTCCATAAGGTTTGAGAACCTACCCTTAGATTATTTTCCCAGTCAAAGAATGCATAGTGAAACTGAGGTCAGTAGCAGGCAACATCCCCATCTTGATTCTCTGATCTGTGATGTGTGAGCTATTCCCTAGGCAAATAACCACCCCAAAATACCATAAAACTGAGAAGACTTGGAGAAGTCAATGCCACTATCAAAGTTTTGAAATAACCTTGGAGTCTCATAGGTTCACAGAAGAACATCATAAATGTATGCATGCAGTTACTCCAATTGCAGGTGCTTTTCTAAGTATGGTCTCTTCACCTAACAAAATGACCTATTTTCTGACAATGGATAGGTATCATCTAATTCTGGAAAATTTCTTTCCTTTCAATATGACCTCCAGAGCAGTTAAGGCTTCTCTTAAAGCCTAAAAAATTTGGAAAACTCAGCAGTGGCCATAGGACTGGAAAAGGTCAGTTTTCATTGCAATCACAAAGAAAAGCAATGCCAAAGAGTGCTCAAACTATCACACAATTGCACTCATCTCACACGCTAATAAAGTAATGCTCAAAATTCTCCAAGCCAGGCTACAGCAATAAGTGAACCGTAAACTTCCAGATGTTCGAGCTGGGTTTAGAAAAAGCAAAGGAACCAGAGATCAAATTGCAAACATCTGCTGGATCACTGAAAAAGCAAGAGTGTTCCAGAAAATCATCTATTTCTGCATTATTGACTATGCCAAAGCCTTTGACTGTGTGGATCACAATAAACTGTGGAAAATTCTGAAAAAGATGGGAATACCAGACCACCTCACCTGCCTCTTAAGAAACCTATATGCAGATCAGGAAGCAACAGTTAGAACTGGACATGGAACAACAGACTGGTTCAAAATACGAAAAAGATAATGCCAAGGCTGTATATTGTCACCCTGCTTATTTAAGTTATATGCAGAGTACATCATGAGAAACGCTGGGCTGGAAGAAGTACAAGCTGGAAATAAGATTGCCAGGAGAAGTATCAATAACCTCATATAGGCAGATGACACCAGCCTTATGGCATAAAGTGAAGAAGAACTAAGAGCCTCTTGATGAAAGTGAAAGAGAAGAGTGAAAAAGTTGGCTTAAAGCTCAACATTCAGAAAACTAAGATCATGGCATCTGGTCCCATCACTTCATGGCAAATAAATGGGGAAACAGTGGAAACAGTGGCTGACTTTATTTTTCTGGGCTCCAAAATCACTGCAGATGATGATTGCAGCCATGAAATTAAAAGACACTTACACCTTGGAAAGAAAGTTATGACCAACCTAGACAGCATATTAAAAAGCAGAGACATTACTTTGTCAACAAAGATCCGTCTAGTCAAGGCTATGGTTTTTCTAGTGGTCATGTATGGATGTGAGATTTGGACTATAAAGAAAGCTGAGTGCCGAAGAATTGATGCTTTTGAACTATGGTGTTGGAGAAGACTCTTGAAAGTCCCTTGGACTACAAGGAGATCCAACCAGTCCATTCTGAAGGAGATCCATCCTGGGTGTTCATTGGAAGGACTGATGCTGAAGCTGAAACTCCAGTCCTTTGGCCACCTGATGTAAAGAGCTGACTCATTTGAAAAGACCCTGATGCTGGGAAAGATTGAGGGCAGGAGGAGAAGGGGACGATAGAGGATAAAATGGTTGGATGGCATCACCGAGTCAGTGGACATGGGTTTGGGTGAACTCTGGGAGTTGGTGATGGACAGGGAGGCCTGGCATGCTGTGGTTCATGGGGTCACAAAGAGTCAGACATTATTAAGCGACTGAACCAAACTGAAAGCCTAACAACCTCCAAACAGCAATTGAGTCTACATTTAGGCCTGTGGATGCTCTCCCTTCTTCTGGATCTCCCTGACTGCTCAGGAAGAAAGAAGTTTCTGCAGGAGTTCATGGGGTTCCACTTTGATCCTTGTCTTCCCTTCCTTATCCTATAAACTTCGCACTGGCTTAGCCAGCCCCTGCAATTTTGTAAGCTGATCAGTTGTAATAAAGCGTCCCTTTAAATCTAAATGTGCATGTAATTACAGGGATACACACGCACACGTACAATGCTCCACTGATTTACTTCTTGAATTTAATCCTAACTGATGTCGGCTGTTATACAGAAGAGATAATTCATCGGATTAAGCAGAAGTATGATATTATCACCTGTGTGTGGAAGTTAGCAGAAATAAAGCAGATGGTATTGATGCCAAGTCAACAAACAGGTGGCCTATTCTGAGTTGATAGCTGTCAAATTTGAACTACAATATCCCACTTTTAAAACATGGCCTGCACTGCAAAGGAGAAGCCAGTTTTCATTTCTGGAACCCCCTTTTCCCAGAGTCCTAAATTAAAGTTTGCCGGTGAAAGAACTTGCCCAGGATTTGGAAGGTGGGTAGGATGAGAGGCTGTTATATGGAGAGGTGGTGGGCATCCTACATTATAGTGAGTTAGTCACTCAGTGTTTTCTTTCCAGACATTGTGGTAGATGTGCTGGATCCTCTGACTTCTTTCAGCCACCATATCAGTATTTTAGTGGCCAGATAAATTGGCTTTTCAAGCTTATCCTCTACTTTCTTTCTTTTTTTTTTTTTGGATGCCCTGGTGATCAAATGAAGTGGTTTATTAAGCCACTTGCCCCAAGTTCTACATTCCAGCCCCTTTCATAGCTCCATCTTCTCCACCTACTCCACCTGCTCCTTCAGGCTGAAGGAGTAAATGACTCACTATCCCATATTCTCTCACTTGCATGTAAAACCCGTTTCTTATAATAAACCAATGAACTACTGCAGTATTTCATTTGCCTGACTCAACCACAACTATCAAATTTATTCAGTTTTGGTTGTTATTAAATATTCTATATCCTTCACTTCTTTGGAATGATAATTGTGTGAAACTCACTCAGTCATGTCCAACTCTTTGCAACCTCATGGACTACAGTCCACCAGACTCCTCTGTCTAGGGAATTCTCCAGGAAACAATACTGGAGTGGGTATCTGCTCTGTTCTCCAGGGCATCTTCCCAACTCAGGGATCTAATACAGGTCTCCTATATTTCAGGCAGATTCTTTACCATCTGAGCCACCAGGAAAGTCAATAATGATTAAGTAGTCAAAATAATCTGATTTTAAATGCTACAGTTTCATTTTTTATTGAACTTACATAAAATAATATTTTACTCATTCAAGTTACACAAATTCTCAAAAAATATGAAATAAATTTTTCTATTTTACCTAGGAAAGCTTTAATATTCTGTACAAAGTTCATAAAAGCTATCAATTCTTATTCAATTATGTGCTCATTAATTAGATATAATTTAGAATTAATCATGAATTAATTATGCATTTATATATCAATTATGCACACAGTTGTATATATCAACATATACAGTCAGTCATTTCAGTTTCTCAGTTGTGTCAAACTCTTTGCAACCTCATGGACTGCAGCATGCTAGACTTTCCTGTCCATCACTAACTTCCAGAGCTTGTTCAAACTCATGTCCATCAAGTCACTGATGTCATCCAACCATCTCATCCTCTGTCGTCCCCTTCTTGTGCTGCCTTCAATCTTTACAAGCATCAGGGTCTTTTCCAATGAGTCAGTTTCTCACCTCAGGTGGCCAAAGTATTGGAGTTTCAGCTTCAGCATCAGTCCTTCCAATAAATATTCAGGACTAATTTCCTTTAGGATGGACTGGTTTCATCTCCTTACAGTCCAAGGGACTCTTAAGAGTCTTCTCCAACACCACAGTTCAAAAGCATTCTTCAGTGCTCAGCTTTCTTTATAATCCAACTCTCACATCCATACGTGACTACTGGAAAAATCATAGCTTTGACTAGACGGACCTTTGTTGGCAAAATGCAAAATAATGTCTCCACTTCTTAATGTGCTATCTAGGTTGGTCATAGCTTTTCTTCTAAGGAGCAAGCGCCTTCGAATTTCATGGCTGCAATCTCCATCTGTGATTTTGCAGCCCCCAAATATAGAGTCTCCCACTGTTTCCATTGTTTCTCCTTCTATTTGACATGAAGTGATTGGACTGGATGCCATATACAGTAGAAAACTGTGCATAAGCATATATTTTTATAGATTTTTTATTTGTTACTTGATATACTATGACTTGCCCAGTGGCTGAGTAATAAGAGATTGCTTTCATATCTCTGCAATATGATGTGCTAGATTTCGTATGTAATCTGAAGTTCTGATGAGTAGAAAATTAAGACAATTGAGTAGTCTTAAATAGATGTAAATAAAAGAGTAATTTTTCTAGCATTTCCATATTTGAGGGATATAATTCATGTAACTTTATGTTGATATAGATTGTTTTGTCTTTTATTTTTATTTCTAAAACTCTCAATTAAATGGGTTCCTTGAAATATAATCTAAGTCTTATAGAAAATTCTCTTTAAGTTATTACATTGAAAAAGGAGGCTGGAGTGTGTGCAGTCATGAGACAGTGACGGTGTAACCAGAAAAAGGAAATTCTACATTCAGATTTTAAAACCTTCTCATGTTTTAATGCCATTCTCCCAAATCATCCCCCCTCCCTCTCCTACAGAGCCCAAAAGACTGTTTTATACATCTGTGTCTCTTTTGCTGTCTCGCATACAGGGTTATTGTTACCATCTTTCTATATTCCATATATATGCCTTCAGACACGACTGAAGGACTGAACTGAATGCGTTATTATACTGTATTGGTGTTTATCTTTCTGGCTTACTTCACTCTGTATAATAGGCTCCAGTTTCATCCACCTCATTAGAACTGATTCAAATGTATTCTTTTTAATGGCTGAGTAATACTCCATTGTGTATATGTACCATCGCTTTCTTATCCATTCATCTGCTGATGGACATCTAGGTTGCTTCCATGTCCTGGCTATTATAAACAGTGCTGCGATGAACATTGGGGTACACGTGTCTCTTTCAATTCTGGTTTCCTCGGTGTGTATGCCCAGAACTGGGGTTGCTGGGTCATATGGCAGTTCTATTTCCAGTTTTTTAAGGAATCTCCACACTGTTCTCCATAGTGGCTGTACTAGTTTGCATTCCCACCAACAGTGTAAGAGGGTTCCCTTTTCTCCACACCCTCTCCAGCATTTATTATTTGTAGACTTTTGGATCGAAGCCATTCTGACTGGTGTGAAATGGTACCTCATAGTGGTTTTGATTTGCATTTCTCTGATAATGAGTGATGTTGAGCATCTTTTCATGTGTTTGATAGCCATCTGTATGTCTTCTTTGGAGAAATGTCTATTTAGTTCTTTGACCCATTTTTTGATTGGGTCGTTTATTTTTCTGGAATTGAGCTGCAGGAGTTGCTTGTATATTTTTGAGATTAGTTGTTTGTCAGTTGCTTCATTTGCTATTATTTTCTCCCATTCTGAAGGCTGTCTTTTCACCTTGCTGATAGTTTCTTTTGTTGTGTAGAAGCTTTTAATTAGATCCCATTTGTTTATTTTTGCTTTTATTTCCAATATTCTGGGAGATGGGTCATAGAGCATCCTGCTGTGATGTATGTTGGAGAGTGTTTTGCCTATGTTCTCCTCTAAGAGTTTTATAGTTTCTGGTCTTATGTTTAGATCTTCAATCCATTTTGAGTTTATTTTTGTGTATGGTGTTGGAAAGTGTTCTAGTTTCATTCTTTTACAAGTGGTTGACCAGTTTTCCCAGCACCACTTGTTAAAGAGATTGTCTTTAATCCATTGTATATTCTTGCCTCCTTTGCCAAAGATAAGGTGTCCATAGGTGCATGAATTTATCTCTGGGCTTTCTATTTTGTTTCATTGATCTATATTTCTGTCTTTGTGCCAGTACCATACTGTCTTGATGACTGTGGCCTTGTAGTGGAGCCTGAAGTCAGGTAGGTTGATTCCTCCAGTTCCATTCTTCTTTCTCAAGATTGCTTTGGCTAAACAAATCTCCAGTCCAGGTTGGATGCAGGATACAGGAAGCTTGGGGCTGATGTACTGGGATGACCCAGAGGGATGGTATGGGGAAGGAGGTGGGAGGGGGGTTCAGGATGGGGAACACGTGTACACTCCTGGCAGATGCATGTTGATGTATGGCAAACCAATAAAATATTGTAAAGTAAAAAATAATAATAATAATAAAATAAATAAATAAGTAAAACCTTCTCATGGAACTCTCACAAAATTTCAAAATATTATCTGTTTATCAATTAGGGATATGTAATATCCATTTGTAATGTTCATTAAAATATTGTTGGGGAAATTAATAGAAGTAGTAGTCTTGTCCAGGCATCAGCAGCAATAATAGGTCATTCCCTAACAGAGATGCTGTTAGGTGTTCCATACCAAGCAGTTGACCTGCAGAAACAGTGAAAGTAGGTCTTGGAATGAAGAGATAAGGAAGTGCGTATGTCACAAGGATTTTCCAGGCAAGAATACTGGAGTGTGTTGCCATTTCCTTCTCTAGGGAACTTTCGAACCCAGGGCTTGAAATCCCACCACCTGCACAAGTCACAAGGACAGCTTCCCTTTTGACTCAGTTATAAAGAATCCTCTTGCAATGCAGGAGATGCAGGTTCGATCCATAGGACAGGAAGACCCCCTGGAAAAGACAATGGCAACACACTCCAGTATCCTTGCCTGGAGAATCCCATGAACAGAGGAATCTAGTGGGCTACGGTCCACGAGGTTCCAAAGAGTTAGACACAACTTACTGACTAAAGACTAGCGATGCGTGCATTTAGCATAATAGCCAGAATTTTATTTGCATGAAAGTTGGTGATATTATCAGCTTGCCGCTTGCCAATAAAAGCAGGACTCCTTTGGGCAGCAATCTGAATTAATTCACCTGTGGAGTGGATGCATAGCCCAGGAACTGTTACTTGGGGATTCCAGATTGTTGTTCTAGGGATTCCCAGCATTGGTTGAATCTGACTGTAGGTGTTTTCCCTAATTTGGTGATGAATGTGTATATATATGTTTATATAATTATCTCTATTACTTGTATACAGTCAAAGCAATGGTTTTTCCATTAGTCATGTAAGGATGTGAGAGTGGGACCATAAGGAAGGCTGAGCACCAAAGAATTGATACTTTGTAACTGTGGTTCTGAGAAGACCCCGAGAGTCCCTTGGACAGCAAGGAGATCAAAGCAGTCTATCTTAAAGGCAAAAAAACCCTGACATTGTACAGGAGACAAGGATCAAGACCATCCCCATGGAAAAGAAATGCAAAAAAGCAAAATGGCTGTCTGGGGAGGCCTTACAAATAGCTGTGAAAAGAAGAGCAGCAAAAAGCAAAGGAGAAAAGGAAATATATAAACATCTGAATGCAGAGTCCCAAAGAATAGCAAGAAGAGATAAGAAAGCCTTCTTCAGTGATCAATGCAAAGAAATAGAGGAAAACAACAGAATGGGAAAGACTAGAGATCTCTTCAAGAAAATCAGAGATACCAAAGGAACATTTCATGCAAATATGGGCTCGATAAAGGACAGAAATGGTATGGACCTAACAGAAGCAGAAGATATTAAGAAGAGATGGCAAGAATACACAGAAGAACTGTATGAAAAAGATCTTCATAACTCAGATAATCACGATGGTGTGATCACTGACCTAGAGCCAGACATCCTGGAATGTGAAGTCAAGTGGGCCTTAGAAAGCATCACTACGAAAAAAGCTAGTGGAGGTGATGGCATTCCAGTTGAGCTATTTCAAATCCTGAAAGATGATGCTGTGAAAGTGCTGCACTCAATATGCCAGCAAATTTGGAAAACTCAGCAGTGGCCACAGGACTGGAAAAGGTCAGTTTTCATTCCAATCCCAAAGAAAGGCAATGCCAAAGAATGTTCAAACTACCGTACAATTGCACTCATCTCACACGCTAGTAAAGTAATGCTTAAAATTCTCCAAGCCAGGCTTCAGCAATATGTGAACCGTGAACTTCCTGATGTTCAAGCTGGTTCTAGAAAAGGCAGAGGAACCAGAGATCAAATTGCCAACATCTGCTGGATCATGGAAAAAGCAAGAGAGTTCCAGAAAAACATCTATTTCTGCTTTATTGACTATGCCAAAGCCTTTGACTGTGTGGATCACAATAAACTGTGGAAAATTCTGAAAGAGATGGGAATACCAGACCGCCTGATCTGCCTCTTGAGAAATTTATATGCAGGTCAGGAAGCAACAGTTAGAACTGGGTATGGAACAACAGACTGGTTCCAAATAGGAAAAGGAGTACGTCAAGGCTGTATATTGTCACCCTGTTTATTTAACTTATATGCAGAGTACATCATGAGAAATGCTGGACTGGAAGAAACACAAGGTGGAATCAAGATTGCCAGGAGAAATATCAATAACCTCAGATATGCAGATGACACAACCCTTATGGCAGAAAGTGAAGAGGAACTCAAAAGCCTCTTGATGAAAGTGAAAGAGGAGAGTGAAAAAGTTGGCTTAAAGCTCAACACTCAGAAAACGAAGATCATGGCATCTGGTCCCATCACTTCATGGCAAATAGATGGGGAAACAGTGGAAACAGTAACAGACTTTAATTTTTCTGGGCCCCAAAATCACTGCAGATGGTGACTGCAGCCATGAAATTAAAAGACGCTTACTCCTTGGAAGGAAAGTTATCAACAACCTAGATAGCATATTCAAAAGCAGAGACATTACTTTGCCAACAAAGGTTCGTCTAGTCAAGGCTATGGTTTTTCCTGTGGTCATGTATGCATGTGAGAGTTGGACTGTGAAGAAGGCTGAGCGCTGAAGAATTGATGCTTTTGAACTGTGGTGTTGGAGAAGACTCTTGAGAGTCCCTTGGACTGCAAGGAGATCCAACCAGTCCATTCTAAAGGAGATCAGCCCTGGGATTTCTTTGGAAGGAATGATGCTAAAGCTGAAACTCCAGTACTTTGGCCACCTCATGCGAAGAGTTGACTCATTGGAAAAGACTCTGATGCTGGGAGGGATTGGGGGCAAGAGGAGAAGGGGACAACAGAGGATGAGATGGCTGGATGACATCACTGACTCGATGGACATGAATCTAAGTGAACTCCTGGAACTGGTGATGGACACGGAGGCCTGGCGTGCTGTAGTTCATGGGGTTGCAAAAAGTCGGACATGACTGAGCGACTGATCTGATCTGATCTGATCTGATTCATTGGAAGGACTGATGCTGAAGCTGAAGTTCCAATACTTTGGCCACCTGATGTGAATGGTCAACTCATTGGAATAGACCCTGAGGGTGGGAAAGATTGTACGCAAATGGAGAAGTGGGTGGCAGAGGATGAGACTGTTAGACAGCATCACTGACTCCATGGACATGGATTTGAGCAAACTTCAGGAAACAGTGAAGGACAAGCAAGCCAGGCATGCTTGCAGTCCACGGAACTGCAAATAGCTGGACATGGCTTACTGACTGAACAATAAGAACAATTACTTGTCCTCATACTGTAACATGCTAGGGATGGGAGGGTTGTATGCTCAGTCATGTCTGACTCTTCAGCTACCCATGGACTACCCATAGCCCACCATGTTCCTCTGTCCATGGAATTTCCCAGGCAGGAATATTTAAATGGGTTGTCATTTCCTACTCCAGGGGATCTTCTCAACTCAGGGATCCAACTAATATCTCTTGTGCCTCCTCCATTGGCAGGCAGATTCTTTATCACTGCACCCCAGGGAAGCCCCCAACTGTTACTTACTACTATTAATAACATAATAAATTTCCTCATTTCTTGTGTATGTATGTGTAGAATGGTTATTTTCCTGTTGAATCCTCTAAACCTGAAGCCAAAAGTAAGTTTTTCAGCAGACTATAAATCTTTTGGCAGAAAAAATATCCCTGAGTATATCACTTAGCTTATATTTTATTTTCTTTAAGTTGGAAATATCCAATACTTTCATAATATTGCATAATTTGTATCAGTTCAGTTCAGTTCAGTCGCTCAGTTGTGTCTGACTCTTTGCGACCCCATGAATCGCAGCATGCCAGGCCTCCCTGTCCATCACCAGCTCCCGGAGTTCACCCAGACTCACGTCCATGGAGTCAGTAATGCCATCCAGCCATCTCATCCTCTGTCGTCCCCTTCTCCTCCTGCCCCCAATCCCTCCCAGCATCAGAGTCTTTTCCAATGAGTCAACATACAATATTTGAATATGTCTAATTTATGTTATATACAACCTAGAAATCTGTGGTTGTCTAACTAACATATTTTCAGCCATAACCCTCCTTGTGCTAGCTACAACCTGACAATTCACTTTTGGAGTGTCACCTTAACAAGCCTGATAAATAATTGAAAATTATACAGACATTGTCAAAAACACATTCTTTACATTTTACTTTGAATTTGTATAAATATGAAACTAAAATAAAGGTATATCAATAACAAAATTACATTTTAAATCATGTTTTTTTATAATAATAAGAAAAGAATATATTGATTAAAAAAGGGGAAAGCATAAAGTACAATCAGTCCAAATAGTTACTGTTCATTATCTAAGTACTTTCTTTTTTTCAGAAAGCTCTTTAGGCTAAGCCTCCTAAAATTATACTGTTCAGTACTTTTACTTGTTAAAATCAGAGACCAATAGCTAAAATAGAACAAAATAACTATAAAAATAATTGTACTAAGAAAATTGCTTAATTAAGGTAATTTACTTTAAAAATACATTTTTTGTGATTATTGCATTTTTAATTATTACCTAGCTCTATGTGATTTGACAGTTACAGTTATTTACTTTTTTAAAAAATTTTATTATTATTATTATTTTTACACTATGAATATAAAGTTATACTTACTGAAACTAGCCAAGTAGAAAGAACTATAAAATTCATGGCATTCAAATATACTTAATAAATTTTTCCAAGCATATTAGAAAATACTGAGAGAGCAAAATACTTTGCACTTTATTTTAGTGTTCACTTATATAACCCAGAATAAATAAGATAGGACACAATGAGTTTGTCTGTAGTGTAGGTGCTAGAAGAATTTTTATCTGATGCTGTTGGCACTATCAGCAAAAAATAACTTTTTTCTGTGTCATCTCCTGAAGTTTACATAAAATGACAGGAATTTAGAAATAAGTAAATGCTACTATACACAGAGGAGGATTCTTCCAGCTTAGAATTTTTCCTAGTAAAATATGGGTATACCATGTAAATAAAAAGTAAAGGGCAAAACTATGTGTATTCATGCATATTCAAGTTATTTGATTTTTGCATTATTAAATGTTATACTCTAAATATAAACCAGTATTTATATCAAGAGATTTTGAGTGAAGGCAGATACTCAGTAATTAATAGTTTCTAGGTGTGTCTTTTATTTTTACTTATTAGAAGTAAATTATAATTATTAAACAATGTGGTAATTAAAAAAAACAACACTGACACACAAATGACAATTGTATAAATAACAAGAGCAATAGGAATGGATCAGGAAAATAGTCTAAACAATTTTTGATTTCTCTACTTTTTCATCTGTTTGATCAATGGACTTTGAAATACAATAAACAAGTAAACAAAGATGTCTAAAACATAAGAATGTGAAAGGGAATACTAGCCAGAATTCTTGAGATGCATTCATCTGAGTTCTGTCAACCGAACATGGGGACCAATCTATCATGAGATGAAAAATATACCAAAACAACAATCACTGACCTAAGAGTGACAAAAATATGTATCTCACAGAAAGAGGTGGCATGGATCCCAAATCCTATTTTAATCAAACTTAATAATCCAGCTATTTCTTGCTCACAAAAAAAGGATGACATCAAAGACAACCAAGTCTTCCCTAGACAAGAATGTGAAATTGCTAGTAATTATAACTTTAATTTTACTTATTTCACCTTCACACTCATTCAAATGTAGAGATTAGAAGAAAATGTAGGAAAAAGTATACAGTGGAGGGATAATATTAAATAACTTGACAAGATTAGGGATGGTCAGGGATTTCCTGGTGGCTCACAGAATCTGCCTGCAATGTGGGAAATCTGGGTTCAATCCCGGGATTGGAAAGGTCTCCTGGAGGAAGGCATGTCCAGGTATTCTTGCCTGGACAGAGGAGCCTGGTAGGCTACAGTCCATGGGGTGACCAAGAGTCGGAAATGACTGAATGACTAAGCACAGCACAGCACAGGGTGGTATAATAAGAGAGTCAATTGAGGACAAATGCTTGAACACATTACACGACATGCAAAGGAATTTGCATTTTTGTTCAGAAGAGTAGCACCTCTGGGTTCAAGTCAGGGGTCAAGAGTGGTGTTGAAGACATAGAGTCTCAGATAAATGACACAAGAAAAAAAATAAGTGTTAGTCCCTCAGTTGGGTCTAATCCTTTGCGAGCCTGTGAACTGTAGCCTACCAGGCTCCTCTGTCCATGAAATTCTCCAGGCATGAATACAGGAATGCATAGATATTCCCTTCTCCAGGGGAATCTTACTGACCTACAAATAGAATCTGTGTCTCCTGTATTGCAGGTGGATTCTTTGCCATCTGAGCCAACAGGGAAGCCCAAATGGCATGTAAAAAAGACTACTAATAAAACCATTAATTAATAAGCGGCCAACATGATCTAATGATAAGCTGAAATTGTGGGTAGGGCTGATGAATAGAGTGGAGAGAGTTCACAGAAAGAGGAGCAAAATGAAGATTAAAATGATGTTAGGATTACTGATTAATTAAACATGGTAGGTAAGGAAGAGAATGAGTCAAATTATAAGCATATATTTTATAGCCTAGGAGACCTGGAGAAACATATTATCATGATGAAAATTAAGAGGAACATGATGAGGTTCTAGTTTAAACCATAATGTGATTAGGTCAGTTTCATCCATATTAAAATCAAGTTAATACTGGATAATAAGCATAAAAATAGTCAAAGGAGAGTTGAAAAATTGGAGAAAGAGCACAGAAAGAACATCTGGGGTAGATAGGGAAAGTCTTAAGAAATATATTCAGAAGATAAATGCTGACAAAGTCTTGGAAAACATTCACTTGTGAGAACAAGATCTGAGGAATATAGAAAAGAAATGGAAATACAGAAAAGTAATAAACAAATACAGGTAAAGAGCTGGGTACTTTAATATACCTGCATGTAGAAGAGGTAAGAATTTCAGAAAACTAATGTTTTGCTTCTCTAAATGCTCCTGACATGAATAGAAGGAATAAAAAATCATCAACCCAAAATGTGAATTAAACATAATAATGCATTCTAGAAATAGAGAAAAAAGGAAAGTTACATTTACTTTCATGCTAAAATAGTCATTTTTAAATTAGCACCAATGGCTTTAAAAAACACCAATTTCATGTGAAATGTGCTGTAATATAAAATTAATGATTCCCTTGAACAAATCTAAGAAAAGTTGGTTATTTGTTTCTAAAGTGTTTCAGATAAAACATACACATAGAATTAGGTTGATTTGCCCTTTTTTTTAATACATCAATTCCTCTTCAAGTTCTTTATCTTACCTTGAAAATTATTTATTGAAGCATATTTGTGTGTAGGAAAAATTTAATTCAACAGGCCTGGTTTGTTCATTCTTGCACAGTCTCATGACAGGCCTGTCTTTGCTACTGACCTTGTTGGACTTCTGGGGGATGAGCTCTAAGCCTTTGAAATATTTTGCCTGATAATGTGTGTGTGTGTGTGTGTGTGTGTGTTTTGTCACCTGTGGCTTTTGGGCTCATTTTTTGTTGTTCAGTCACTTCAATCACTCGACTCTTCGCTACGCCATGGACTGTGGCACATCAGGGTCATGCTCCCCAGCCCCACCCTGCTGCCATCCTCCACTATCTCCTGGAAGTTTTTCAAATTCATTTCCATTGTATCAGTGATGCTATATAACCAGCTCATCCTCTGTTGCCCACTTCTCCTTTTGCCTCTATCTTTCCCAGCAGCTGGTCTTTTCCAATAAGGTGGCTTTTTGCATCAGGTGGACAAAGTATTGGAGTTTCAGCTTCAACATCAGTCCTTCCAATGAATATTCAAAGTTGATTTCCTTTAGGATTGACTGGTTTGATCTCCTTGCAGTCCAAGGGACTCTTAAAAGCCTTCTCCAGCCCCACAATTTGAAGGCATCAATTCTTCCCCACTCAGCTTTCTTTATGGTCCAACTCACATCCATGCATGACTACTGTAAAAACCATAGTTTTCACCATACAGACCTTTGTCAGTAAAGTGATGTCTCTGCTTTGTAACATCCTGTCTAGGTTTGTCATAGCTTTCTTCCAAGGAGCAAATATATTTTAATCTCATGGCTGCAGTCACCATCCGCAACGATTTTGGGGCCCAAAACAATAAAATGTCACTGCTTCCACTTTTTCCCCTTTTTTTGCATGAAGTGATGGGAGCAGATGCCATGATCTTAGTTTTTAACTAAGTTGAGTTTCAAGTCAGATTTTTCACTTTCCTCTTTCACCCTCATCAAGAGGTTCTATACTAATCTGACAAGAGAGTTTATGCTACATTATCTATGGTGAATGCCTTATTTTGTTGTTGTTGTTCTGGGGGCTCAAGTCTAACAAATTGAGATAAATAATGTACAAATGATTAACCTCCAATAAATATGTTGGATATCCAGACTCAGATCAGATTTCCTGGTTAAGAACACTTTATGCATGTTATCACATATCACTGCTGGGAGAAATAAACACAGTTCCACTTGGGGAGGGCAAGTGGGAGTTGTGTTTGGTTTCCCCCAAACTTTATCCCATGTGCTTTTTCTCTTTATTTAAGTCTGTACACTTTTACTGTATTAATATTGTATTTAATGTGTAACAGCTTCTTTGAGTCTTATGAGTTCTAATAAATCATTGAGTCTGAGGGTATTCTTAGAAAGTCTTAACACACTGCATCATTTATGCTTCAACTTTCTATCCTGTCTAGGGAGCATATAGGCCCTTACAGGGAATATGCCTCCTTGAGTTGTCTCCAAGGCAAACTCATCACAAAGATATTGTTGGTACAATTTCAAGATTTAAGTTTTTGTGAGAATAACAGGCCCTGGGGGAATTCTGCCTACAAGTCTCTTGGACCACCCCAAATTTGCCTGAATACTACACTTGCTGCATTGCATTATTTGCCTTTGTTAAATACTTATTTGAGTATGCTCTGAGGAGCACTGTGGATTATTTCAAATATATGAACCTGATTAACTTTTTATCTATATTACAGAATGAATGATTAACCTCATTATTAAAGCACTTAAAATATGAAGATAAGGATTTGTGACCTAATAGCCATCATGTCAATAAATTCATGAAATGAAATTTGCAGAAATCTGATCAAATATATAAAATTAATATACAATCAATTCTGTTGTTATCAAAATATTTTCATTTTTAAAGAAGAAAAAGTGTATTAATAATTGCCCTTTGTTTGTAATTATTGTCAACAGGAATGGACCAAGATACTTAAGAAATATCATAGCAATTAAACTCATTGGAAGAAATTCAAAATTTCTTTATCATGGTCTTAAAATGTTGTTGTTTAGTCGCTAAGTCTTGTCTAACTCTTTTGTGACCCCTTGGACTGTAGGCCACCAGCCTCCTCTGTCCATGGGATTCTCCAACCAAGAATACTGGAGTGTGTTGCCATTCCCTTCTCCAGATGATCTCCCCAACCCAGAATCTGAACCTTCATCCCTGGCATTAGCAGGCAAATTCTTTACCACTGAACCACAAGGGAAGCAGTCTTAAATTACATGCATGCATAAAAATGAAACATTAAAAATCATAAAACTAAAAAGGGTTTGATACCAAGTATTGAATAATTTCATTATCATAGTGTTTTGCTGACCCATATTTTCAGCAGTGATTAAGGAGCACAGGTATAATCTAGTTATTTTGTCTTTAGTTTCTTAATTAGAATTTGTTTTCTAAGATTACCCAAAGTAGCTCTAAATGAAATAGAAAGTAATTAAGGGATTTCTTACTACTCCTGCCCATAGGAGATGAAAGCATCAAAAATTAATTGAATAATAAATATAACAACAGGGAAACAACGCTATTTGAATATCATCATCCTCCTGGCTGGAGTCCCAGAAGCAAATGAACTCATGGTTGTCTAAGACTGCAAAGTAAGTGATAGGTTTTATTTTAATTTTGTATGTAAAAAATATATGTATATAAATCTTAGAACTGGTATTACAGAAGCATAATAAAATTTCTAAGATTTTGCATATTTTGAAGTACTATAAATAAGGTGAAATCAAGGTAGAATGGTATGTATTTATAAAGCATTGTTTAGACAAAACTGCTGTAAGAGATTTTTGGAATAATGGCTAAATAGGCCAATGATAACACATTTTGCACATATTTTCATAAAGCCACATTATGACATTTTTTACCATTGCTTTGTTAGCCCATCAGTTTTATTATTTCTTTAACTGGCTGCCAAAGGTATGAGAATGTTTCATATATCTTATGAAAGACACACCATCGTTCAATATTTTCATCAATAAAATGAATGATATTATAGCATACTGATTTAGTTTGCAGACACCATTTCTTTTTGAAAACAGAGACTTGAAACATCTGTTTGAAGTTGAGGGTTAGAAATCAATTAGAGCTGAACAGGCAAGTACTGAGACCAAGACATCAGAGTTAAGTTAGTAGGAATCATTACTGGAGGCAAAATCACAAGACATAGGGAAGGTACAGCGATCATTCCCTTTAAGTAAGAAGCATCTTTAGGTACTTGAAGAAAAGAGAAACCACCACAGATTCATCTCTTCAGATTCTATGGGATCTGGGTCTTGCTTATCTCTATAAGCCTGGCCTTAGCCACAACCACCTCAACAAAGCTCATTGTTCAGCCACAAGGGGTGATTCCATTCTTCCAAAGGGCTGTTAATTATAGCTTTTCCCTCACTTGTTGCTGTTGTTTAGTCACTAAGTTGTGTCTGACTCTTTTGGGACCCAGTGGACTGTAGTCTGCCAGGTTTCTCTGTCCATTGAATTTCCTTGGCAAGAATACTGGAGTCAGTTGTCATTTCTTTCTCCAGAGGATCTTTCCCAAACCTAGGGATCGAACCCAGTTCTCCTGCATTGGCAGGTGGATTCTTTACCACTGAGCCACCTGGGAAGCCCTCCTTCCTCGTTAACATATTGTATTCACTCATCCCTGTCACTCCATAAGGTATTATCAAACTCAAAGACTCCATGCTCACCCTGACAAGAGGTTTATGTCACAGTTTAGTGTTAGTATTTCAAAAATGTGTTCAGTGACCACACTTTCACCTTGTCTCATTTTTTCAGATGTCCTTTTTCAGTGCTTTTGTAAAACACTTTAATGCTTGCAATCATAGCCTGAACCATATGTTTTTATATTTGTTCTGATATGTGTCTTTTTATCTTCAGATTGAAACCTTCTGAGTGAAGTGAGTGTATTAATTCTATGTACTTTTCTAAAATTAATATCTAATGCAATGGCTGGTATTAAGCAAGTACCCAAAGTTTTTATTTTAGATTAAACTATTTAAATATTTTGACTTTGCTTTATTCAGCCCCTTACAGGATTCATTTTATTTTCAGAAATTTCTTCCCAAATTGTATAATATATACTGTAGGTAATGTAATATATACTGTAGGTAATGTTATATATAACATGGACTAGGAACATACACTTTATAATAGTTTTTCTACCTGTCAGACATAGATTTATAACTTATGAAATATTTATTCCAATTCCCACTTACCTAATATAGCATTAAAATGCTATTCTTTCATATTTTCAGACACCAAAATTATTGTAAATTCCTCCATTGCAAAACAATACATTATAGACTAATTATATTTCTTACTACCCTTGGTCTCCCTTTCCACTTGTTTCATATTTTCCCATAATATTTTATACATGATAAATTATTAAAGAACAATCCATAAAATTTATAATATTGGAAAAACTTTAACAAAGCCCTATAAATAACAAATAGGGCTTCCTTGGTGGTTCAGAAGGTAAAGAATCTGCCTACAATGCAGGAGACCTGGGTTTGGCCCCTGGGGTGGGAAGATCCCCTGGAGAAGGGAATAGCAACCCACTCCAGTACTTCTGCCTGGAGAATTCCATGGACAGAGGAGCCTGGCCAGCTACAATCCATGGACTCACAAAGAGTTGGATGCAACAGGGCAACTAACACATAAATAAATAAAAAATAAGTGATTTCATTAATAATGTTTACCATTTTTTTTTTTATTTCCTCAGTGACCTAGAGACACCCAGCTAGCACTTTAAACACAGCATCTTGAAAATGATCTGAGGATACAAAGATCACTTTAGAACTAATCTGAGTCACTTAAATCAGCAGATCATTTTGCCAAAATACTGAACCTACAGGAATTCTTTCCATTTTCTCTAAGACCCAACTGAATCAAAAAGAATACTGACTACTGGCACTTCACTGGTGGTTAAGACTCCACATTCCCAAGTAGGGGGCCAGGGTTCAATCTCTGGTCAGAGAACTGGATCAGTATGCTGCACACGGTGACAGAGATCCTGTGTGCCGCAACTAAGGCCTGGCACATCCAAATAACTTCAAAAAAAAAAACATATTACTGGAAGCAAATAATATACACTGGGCAAGAATATTCTCCCCTCAAAATCTACATTTGCTTCCTCTTTTAATATTGGATTCCTCACAGGATGGGTTACTACTATTAATTTAAAATGCAGGCAGCCAAATATTTCTGAAGGATCCTCAAAGATCTACTACTCAAGTACAGCATTCTCTACATTTTAATTCTAGAAATGTGCCACCCCAGGAAGAAGGATTGTGTTCAACTAACTATTTTGGCCCAACCAGACCCAAAACACTCAGTGGTTAGAAAGTTGCATGGTTTTCCCTGAAGCACATTTCTCAGAGAAATTTTAATTAACTAGCAAATGAAATTACCAACTCAAGGGATTATTCTGTGCAACTGATATTACAATTTGATATCAATGAAGCATCAAACAGTTAATCAATATAAAATCCCTAAATGATGCATTCTCTTATATATTTTATAGCTTTGTGACCATAGCTGTCTACTAATATTACAATATTACAAAAATTGTGGTCATGAAAATTACAGATTCATAAGTGTGTCAGTCAAAGACCATTGTCAAGATTTTTATCAATACTATATACAGTTATATTTTTTAGGACTGATTTGAAAAAAAGCGATATTCAGCAACAAATGTGTGTGCAGATTGCATGACATGGAGTACACAAAGACATCTTTCTGATAAAGTTGAAACATGAAGCTGTAAAAGGCACTCTGAAAATTATAGTGTGTGTGATCAGTCGTGTTTGTCTCTTTGCCACCTCATGGACTGTAGCTGCCAGGCTCCTCTGTCCATAGAATTTTCCAGGCAAGAATATGGAGTGGATTGCTATTTCTTTCTCCAGGGAGTCTTCCCGACCCAGGTACTGAACCTGCATATCATGTGTCTCTGGCATTGCAGGTGGATTGTTTATCACTGTGCCACTTGGGAAACTCAAAAATCATACTAGAACACATTGGAATGTGAGAACTAGTAATATAAAGAACATCTAGAGACTGAAAGATTGTTATGAAACAGCACATTTTTTTAGCTTAGGATAATCATCAAAGGTTTTTCTTTAATTAACCATCATTCCAATTTATACTAAAAATATTATGCTCTATGGTTGCTTTGGGAAGAAATGGCAGAATGAAAAATTTTGAATTTTTATGACAAAAGATCAAATCAAAAGAAGAGTTCACAATATACTTAAATGTGACTGGAACAATCCAGTGTTTAGGCAAACTAATCATAGATTCCCAGATTTAAAGGAACATCAGGAGACATTCAGTACAACGTATACTTAGTGTAATAAGTATTGCCAGTGCTTCATAACTGAAACCCTTTTCTCACAAGATGACCCATCTCAACTGATGATTTTTCTCATTATTGCAAAGCTGTTCCTACCTTCAGCAGAAAACCACTTCCACAGCTTCATCCCCTTGGTCTGAGTCATGATCTCAGAACAGTAACTTCCCCTTTCTCTTGGGGTAATCCTTTAAATGTATGAAGATCTCTATTAGAGGGGGCTTCCCAGGTGATGCTGGTGGTAAAGAATGCAGGATACACAAGAGACGCAAGTTCAATTTCTAGGTTGGGAAGATTCCATGAAGTGGGAAATGGCAACCCATTCCAGTATTCTTGCTTGGGAAATCCCATAGATGATCCTGGCAGGTTACAGTCCATGGGGCCACAGAGAGTCAGACACGACTGAGCATCTAAGAAGCAGTTTTATTGGACAAGATCATGGAGGAGATATAACTGCCAGTTGACCTAAGGGCTGGACCCTTTCTGTTGTCCTTACAACATACCTGCCATCTTCTGTTCCCAAACTAGCAGCCAGTTCCAAGGCCACACCTTGAGACAGTTAGGTGTTGGTGAAAACTATCTGAATACAGACCCCAGTTAGGGGTTCTATATAAACTTTTTTAAGATTTTGGTAGCTTGGGGCAGAGATCCACTTCACGGACCCAGATCTGAAAATGCCTTGTGTGTAAATTTCTTGCTTAAGGAAACAGCTAAGGGCCAATCTGGCGTGGTCTGCCTCTTTCTTTGGTTTCTCCTTGCCCTCCCTGGGGCCAGTTGCAAATTTCACCTGAGAAATACTGAGGTCATGAACCAACGGTCTCATTTAATAATTGTCGTTTTCAAATTTGTTTGGCTTTTCTCCCAGTGGGGCAGGTTGTTTCACTCCATCTAACACTAAAATTAGATTTCTAATCTCTTAAATACGTTTATCTGACAATGTCCAGTTTTGCAAATTAGCTTTAAATACACAGTCAAGATATGATTCCCAGAAGTAGAACTTCAGTAGTTATGAATCCCAGACTTCTACTACCTGGCCTAGACTGCCTTTATTTTATGATGGCTGCTATATTTGTGAAATTATGTAGATTTCAGTTAACTAAAACCCTTGGTAGGCAGTCTGGTATAGGTCATTTATTTTTTGACTGAAATATGGTACTTAACCTTGATCCATACTAAATTTTAATTGCATTTCTTAGCCCCATAATCTTTGCCACCAAAACTTTTTTAAATCGTGGTTCTGATTTTTATTTTATAGAATATCTCTTAGCATACACAACTCCTATGTTTTATTCCATCATTAAAACACATACATACACAAAAATGGATGAATTAAGAGTTGCCTGTCAGAAAACTCAACTCCATTTATACTCAGAGAAAAATCTTTGAAAAGAAAAAAAATAAATAACAGAAGAAGTCACATATATTTTTGAAACTTTTATTTTTTATAAGAACTTATATTAAGCAATTTCTGAATTATTAAATTTGTCATGCATTTTTCCCTGATAATGTACTCAATACATGTCTTTAATAGTTTAGCTTAATAAATTTATTGACTGAAAACTGGTCAAACAATATACTACACACTAGGAAGCTAAAAAACAGCAAACCAACAAACATAAACCTTTCTAATTTTTCTTCCAATTATATCCTTGGATGCTTTTTCTATAACAGATGCTTAAGAAATTTTTTCCTAGTGTTATTTATTTGTTTAGTGTATTTGTTCACTTAGAGCTCTTTTAGTTGGTATTTGAAAATGGGCAGTAGTAGGCATGATGCCTACACAGCTTGGATTTGGTGAAATTCCAATAGTATCCAATGGATAATTAAATGCACTGCATACAATTAAGCTGAAACTAATACCTCTGATGGAGTAATTAAAATTTCCCTAACATCATATCAAAATGCGGTCTTAAGGAAAATAGCAGCTCAGCTGTGCTATTTTTAGAGGATTTTTTTTTGTTTTTTAGGTTTGTGGCTTGTATTATTACAGGGAAAATCTGTTACTTTTTGTTTTTAAACCGTGTCTTATATGAAAATCAGCATAGACACTGTCTCCCTTTGCTTTCTAGAGCATTTGTATTATTGATAAAAAGGAATACACATTTGGAAAAATTCACTCACGTGGGATTTAGTTTTGAATTAACAAAATAGCAACAATAAGGTCACATTATTACCAAATGGGATTGGTAGGGGACAGGGTTATTTTTTAGGATAAAAGCACCTCTATGTTTTGAGCAAAATAAGGACAGCCACTAGGACAGATTCTTTCAATAGCCTTTCCTTTAGTCATACTCTCTTGTAAAATAGATTGTTTTACAAATGAGACCCATGTTGGTTATTTGTCATGTAAACAGAAGGCTTAAGATGGGCTGACATTAATTGGAAAAAAAATACCCAGGCCTTCTTTCTGGAGATAAATTTATATGTTGTCATTTTCCCAGAACAACGACTTTAATCATTACCTACAGAAAATAGTCTCCTGCTAATTTCAAAAGATATATTCATCTAAGCAGTGACTTACAGTGCTATTTTAAAAACAGGGAGAGGGTGGGAAGATTTGGGAGAATGGCAATGAAACATGTAAAATATCATGTAGGAAACGAGTTGCCAGTCCAGGTTCGATGCATGATGCTGGATGCTGGGGGCTGGTGCACTGGGACGGCCCAGAGGGATGGTATGGGGAGGGAGGAGGGAGGAGGGTTCGGGATGGGGAGCACATGTATACCTGTGGCGGATTCATTTTGATATTTGGCAAAACTAATACAATTATGTAAAGTTTAAAAAATAAAATAAAATTAGAGAAAAAAAAAAAAAAGAAAAAAAAAATTTTAAAATACTTTAAAAAAAAAAAAAATAAAAACAGACTGTCATTTTTAGACATATTAATAACATTTATTGACTGTAAGAATTCAAGGTGCACTCAGTTCAGTTGCTCAGTCGTGTCCGACTCTTTGCAACCCCATGAACCACAACAGGCCAGGCATCCCTGTTCATCACCAACTCAGGGAGTTTACCCAATCTCATGTCCATTGAGTCGATGATGCATGCTATCTAGCCATCTCATCCTCTGTCGTACCCTTCTCCTCCTGCCTTCAATCTTTCCCAACATCAGGGTCTTTTCAAATGTGTCAGCTTTTTGCAACAGGTGGCCAAAATACTGGAGTTTCAGCTTTAACATCAGTCCTTTCAATGAACACCCAGGACTGATTTCCCTTAGGATGGACTGGTTGGATCTCTCTGCAGTCCAAGGGACTCTCAAGAGTCTTCTCCAACACCACAGTTCAAAAGCATCAATTCTTCTGTGCTCAGCCCTCTTTATAGTCCAACTCTCACATCCATACTTAACCACTGGAATAACCATAGTCTTGACTAGACGGACCTTTGTTGACAAAGTAATGTCTCTGCTTTTTAATATGCTGTCTAGGTTGGTCATAACTTTACTTCCAAGGAGTAAGTGTCTTTTAATTTCATGGCTGCAGACACCATCTTCAGGGATTTTGGAGCCCCCCCAAAATAGTCAGCCACTGTTTCCCCATCTATTTCCCATGAAGTGATGGGACTGGATGCCATGATCTTAGTTTTCTGAATGTTGAGCTTTAAGCCAACTTTTTCACTCTCCTCTTTCACTTTCATCAGGAGGCTCTTTAGTTCTTCACTTTATGCCATAAGGATAGTGTCATCTGCTTATCTGAGGTTATTGAGGCAATCTTGATTCCAGCTTGTGCTTCCTTCAGCCCAGCGTTTCTCATGATGTACTCTGCATATAAGTTAAATAAGCAGGATGACAATATACAGCCTTGACGTACTCCTTTTCCTATTTGGAACCAGTCTGTTGTTCCATGTCCAGTTCTAACTGTTGCTTCCTGACCTGCATACAGGTTTCTCAAGAGGCAGGTCAGGTGGTCTGCTATTCCCATCTCTTTCAGAATTTCCCACAGTTTATTGTGATCCACACAGTCAAAGGCTTTGGAATAGTCAATAAAGCAGAAATAGATATTTTTCTGGAACTCTCTTGCTTTTTCTATGATCCAGCGGATGTTGGCAATTTGATCTGTTTCCTCTGCCTTTTCTAAAACCAGCTTGAACATCAGGAAGTTCATGGTTCTCGTATTGCTGAAGCCTGGCTTGGAGAATTTTGAGCATGACTTTACTAGCATTTGAGATGAGTGCAATTGTGCGGTAGTTTGAGCATTCTTTGGCATTGCCTTGCATTTTAATGCACACTGTTAAGAAAGGATTAATTAGGATATGGCCTACAAAGTCCATTCTCTGTGAAAATTAGTCAACAGCAATGGATCGGGACATGGCCATGACAAAATGAGACCACACTCAAAAGGGGAAAAAAAATCACACATTTTGAGTCAAAATCTGCAAAATGATTTATTAAATGTACTCACAGAATATCATGAACCTAGTTAATATGAAATGGATTCAGTTGCTCCATACAATATCATTGAGTTTAGAAATTTAACATAAAATGTTTTACAAACAACTTTTTAAAGTTGGAAACGTTTGGTATATGCTACTTAGACTAAACAACTAACCTATGCATATATATGTACATAATAGTTCTAGCTAATATGTAACTAGACTAGACCAGCTCTATACAAGAGAATCAGAAGAGATGAAGAGTTTAAGCTATCATGTTTATAAGGGGACATGGATAAGGAAAAGAGCAGGCAAAATTTTGTTTTAAAATTTCTATAATGGTAAGATTTATATGAAAAGTAATAGTATGCACACTTGTACCCTGACAGCTATTTTGGTGACATTTTAATGTAATAGTAATAGTTCTGTTTTATATTAATAATGCATAGTATTGGGTATTATTATAATGTGCCAAGTCAATGCATTTTTATTTATTTTGAAATTACTGCCTCTAGTACCACTTTCTCTTTGTAGAAAGAACATCATTAGAATATTGAGGCACATGTATATCTGTAGCTGAAAGTGAAAGTGTTAGTCATGTCCAACTATGTAATTTATGTACGTACAATTTATATGTACATAAATTGTACATGTATTTATCAAATATGTAAAATTTATCAAATATGTGCATATATTTATCAAATACGTAAAATTTTCTTACTTACTGAATTTAATTGTAAAAAAAAGTGTTAATCACTCAGTCATGTCCAACTCTTTGCCACCCGTTAGACTGTGGCCTTCCAGGCTCCTCTGTCAATGGAATTCTTCAGGAAAGAATACTTGGGTGGGTAGCCATTCCCTTCCCTAGGAGATCTTTGTGACCCAGGTAATCGAATCCATGTCTCCTGCATTGCAGGCAGATTCTTTACCATCTGAGCCATGTAATTTACATAAAAAATCTTCATTCATTATTCCACTAGCCTAATGCTTGCCATGTGTTTTATATTTTCATTTGAGTATAGTTGATTTACAATGTTGTGTTAGTTTCAGTGTATAGTAAGTTGAATAGCTATACATATATCCACTCTCTTTTAGATTATTTTCTGATATAAGTCACTATAGAGCATTGAGTAGAATTCCCTGTGGTATATATTGGTCCTTATTGGTTATCTATATTATATATTTTCACTGTTTCAATTTCAAATTCCCAATTGTAATGCAAATGATTATACAATATTCTGCTGAGATAAAGTACAATACTACATAACATTCAATCCATCATCTAGAACCAGATATATTGAACTGAAATATTTTAAATTTTAATTTCTAAAATTTATTTTTGTTAAAATATAGTTGATACACATTATATTAGTTTCAGTTTTGCAACCCAGTGATTAGATATTTTGTATGTTGCAAAACAATCACCAAGTCTACTTAATATCAATCACCTTACATAATTACACATTTTTTCTTGTGATAAGAATTTTTAAAATGTACTCTCCTGGAAGCTTTCAAATATGCAATACATTATTATTAATTATAGCTGCCATGCTGTACATTATATCTCCATGACATATATTTTATAGCTGGAAATTTGTAACTTTTTCTCCCTTCACCTGTTTTGCCCAGTTTTCAAACCCCACCTCTGGCAACCACCAATAAACTTGAACTGTTTTAAATTCTGCATATACATAGTTATTTTATGAATATCAAGTTTTGATTATCTTGATAATTTGTCTTTCATAAATATATAAAGAAGAGATGCCCAAATCTCATATGATAACACTTTGGGCCCCAAACTATCTTACCATATTGCTTTCTGTGGTATCCAAGAGTGACAAACAGTACTAAACTTTTACTGGGATAATGAAACACTCCACTGCTAAAGTGAAAGTGAAAGTGGCTCAATTGTGTTCAACTCTTTGGGATCCCATGGAATAGTCCATGGAATTCTCCAGGCCAGAATACTGGAGTGGGTAGCCTTTCCCTTCTCCAGGGGATCTTCCCAACCCAGGGATCAAACCCAGGTCTCCCACATTGCAGGCAGATTCTTTACCAGCTGAACCACCAGAGAAGCCCAAGAATACTGTACAGGGTAGCCTATCCTTTCTCCAGGGGATCTTCCTGACCCAGAAATTGAACCAGGACCTCCTGTATTGCAGGTGGATGCTTTACCAGCTGAGCTATAACATAGTATCTATTTCTATTTCCATTTATTTTCTACAATTTAATTTTCTTTTGTTACTGATAATAGTATTATTACCTGTATTTGATTAACAAGAAAATGTATTATGAATTTCAATAAATATCTACATTAGGTATTTTCAAGTTATTTGTCATATCTAGTGGTATGATAATATTTTTCAATTCTTCTAACTTGAATTTTGATGTATATGATTTCACTGAACAGGCATATACTTATATTTGCAAATATTTCTCTGTATCAGAATTTTATTGCTTTAAAGACAAAATAAATAACCTGATAGCAAACCTCTGACCAGGAATTTCTGTGCCTTTAAATCTGACATATAGATTTGATGGGCTCAGTGGTAAAGAATCTGCCTGCCAGTGCAGGAGACCTGGGTTCTATCCCTGAGTTGGAAAGATTCCCTGGAGAAGGAAATGGCAACCCATTCCAGTATTCTTGTCTGGGAAATTCCACAGACAGAGGAGCCTGGCATACTGCAGTCTATGGGGTCGCAAAGGATTGGACAGGACTTAGTGACTAAAGAACTATAACAACAAATGGATGTGATGCATGAGTAATGATTAAAAATTTGTTATTCTTTTTTATAAACATTACTACACTTTCTTTAGTTAGATATTGTCTATTTTCAATTAATTACTGATCAGGACTATTATAAAAGTGAGTTTCCCATAATTTATATATTAATGTTACCATGTGTATACTATGTACACTTTATTTTAAAAATGCATTAACTATAAAAATAGTTTATTATACAAATGATTATTAAAAATAAAAATTTTAAAGACATGTGTTGACAAATGTCACTTAGCTTGGCATGCTATTAACATGGATGTAAACTTACTGGATGTTAAAATGACAGAGACCTATATTCTATATTGGTACATATATATTTTTTTCAGATGTTTCCTATGGAAAATCAGAGTATAGATTTTCTATGTAATACACTTTTACTATGAGGACAAAGAATTGGAAATTAGAATGTTTTTAGAGTGTGTTCTTGTTGTTGCTTCATTTGTTATTAACTATAATATCTTGGGAGCGGGCATAAAAGGAAATAAGGGAGAGAATACATAAATTCAGGAAATGCCGCACTGCAAGAGACAACTGCTTCTTAACTCCAAAGGGAGATAGGCCAGAGTAAGATCTTTAACAACAAGAAAAATTCAGTTCTGTCTTGAGGCAAAGATGAGACTGGCAAAGCTACTGGGAAATCTCAGAATTGTCAGTGTAAAATCAACTAGTGTTTGACATCTGTGGTGGTTAATCTTATGTGACAACCTATCTGGCCCACGAAGTGCCCAGATATTTGATCAAAGACAACTCTGGGTATTCTTGTAAGGGTGATTTTAGATAAGATTAATATTTAATATAGACTGAGTAAAGAAGATTGCCCTCCTTCATGTGCATGACCCTCATGTAATCAGTTGAATGCCTAAAGGAACAAGAAACTTGACCCTTTATCAAACAAGAGAGTGTTCTTCTTACCTGATTACCTTCCAACCGGGGCATCAATTTTTTTCCTGCCTTTGGATTTGAACTGAATTGTGGGTTCTTCTTGAGTCTCAAGCTGCCCACATTCATATGTGAATTATATCATTGGCTTTCCTTGTTCTGACCTCTGAACCAGTATTGAAGCTAAACCAGCGGCTCTCCTGGATCCTTAGCCTGTTGGCTGCCAACTCATCTGAAGATCTTGAGAGCTGCCAATACTTCCAGCTTCCATAATCAGATGAACCAATTCTTTATAATAAATCTCTCTCTCATTCTCTCTCTCTCTAGATAGGTACAGATAGATAGATCAAGATATACTATATAGACACATCACTATATTCATATATATATATATATATAGTGAGACAATATATATCATATGACTGTCGCAGAGTCGGACACGACTGAGCGACTGAACTGAACTGAACTGAACTGAATACACCTAATACACTACTTAATCATTTCAGTAGGAAATAATTCTCAAAGAAAACAGACTGAAGCTTTTAATTTCTTCTACTACTTGATAGATTCAAAGTGCAAGCAGTTTACGTTGTTCTTCAGTCACCCAGTCATGTCTGACTCTTTGCGATCCCACGGACTGCAGCAAACCAAGCAATGTATATGAGCAGAGAAGTATGGATGCATGAAACAATGGTTCTAGATGGCACTATAGAAAGAGATAAAAAATGAAATTCAATTAGAAAATGGGTCTGTTTCACCTATTTACATCATCCCACCTAGGAACTGATGGGGAGGAAAAGTTAAAGGGGAAGAAAAAGTGAATGTGAAGGGAATGATTATAGTTTTATGATTATCCAAAAGATTCATGAAAAGCTATAAAGCTTTTGGATAATCAGAAAGTGTTTCTTTTAGTACCTTGTAGAATGTATTGATGGAGAAAGAAATGGCAACCCACTCCAGTGTTCTTGCCTGGAGAATCCCAGGGACAGGGGAGCCTGGTGGGCTGCCATCTATGGGGTCGCACAGAGTCGGACATGACTGAAGCGACTTAGCAGCAGAATGTATTGATAATAAGGGTTTTAAAGGTTTCCAGTTTAAAACATGTTTAAAACACAATGCAGGAGTATTTCTGATTTAGCATGACATGATCTATGTAAAAGGTTAGAAAACTATATGAAGATGTTGACAATCATGTCTTCCTCATTAATTATCCATGAGACTGTGAAAAGATATTTAATTTTTTTGTGTCTGACTTAGCAGATCTGTAAAAGTAGGAAATGAGATTAATTATTCATGCTTTCTGCTTCTGTTTTATGTATAAATTGTTTATTATTTTTATTGCTGGACAGTATTCTGCCTGTCACTATATCATTAATTGTTTATCCATTTATCCATCTCCTGCTCATGAACTTCTAGATGATTTCTAAATTTTTGTTATTATTTTATTTTATATACATATATTTTAAATATAACATGTGAATAAATTTTATCACATTTACTGCAATAAGAGAGGATTCTGCACTGACAGAGTTATAATATTGTCTCTAAATGGAAAACAAGAAAGGATATTTAAAATTTTCTAGGGCTTCAGCTGGTTGATTTTAAATCTGGTTTTGCAAGGCAGAAAAGTGAAAGAGATTATGAAGGTCTGTGACATAATAGCTTTGAAATAATGGGCAGAAGAGAAAGTCTTGAAGCAAGTCCTGATGGGCAAAGTTGATCAAAAACATCTAGATGTGCTATTTAATCCAGCAAAACCGTATGTTGATCAAACAAATATAGTTTATCACACTGGCAATAGTAAAGTTGGATAGCAAATAAACTATCTTACTGGGGTCTCAAAATGGAAAATGAGGGCAACATGTTGTTAAAGATTTGGAACTTGGCCTAGATTGTTTTTAGATCCTTGGAGTAATGCAAAACAAATTGTTATAACTGAGTAGAGTTTATAACATCATAGCTTTGGGTTTGTGTATGCCATAAGGAGAGGAGCTTGAAACAAGTCATGACTAGTAAATTGTTATTCTTGATAAGTAAGTTATCCAGTTGATTGATGTGTATTTGCTATATCCCCCCAAAAGGTATATTGGGGGCTTCCCAGGTGATGCTAGTGGTAAAGATCCTACCTGCCAATGCAGGAGACATAGGAGACTAAGGTTTGATCCCTGGGTCAGGAAGATCCCTGGGAAAAGGAAATAGTAACCTACTCCAGCACTCTTGCCTGGAAAATCCCAGACACAGGAGTCTGGTGGGCTACAGTCTATGGGGTTTCAAAGAGTCGGACACAACTGAAGCAACTTAGCACTTCAACATTAAAAGGTATTTTAAAGTCCTAACACCCAGTATCTGTTAAAGCGATTTTGTTTGAAAACAGTCTTTAAAGATGTAATTAGTTCAAATTAAGTCATGGTGGATTAAAGTATGTCTTAATCTAATTACTGGTACTTTTATAGAAAGAAAGAACAGAGACTCAGACTCCCAGAGAGAATACCATATGACAAATTAAGGCGGAAACTGGCATGACATATCTTATACCAGCAACAACAAGGATTTCCTTCAACGACCAGAAAGATGAGTCAAGGAAGGATCCTTCTCTGGAACCTTATAAGGATCATGGCCCTATTTGATTTTGGACTCTGGCCTCCAACACTTTGAGACAATAGATTTCTAAGGTTTAAAGTCACTCAGTTTGTGGCACTTTGTTATAGCAGCCCCAGGAAGCTAGCACATTAATTCACAGTCTTGTTTTCTAGGAGGAGCTATATCTTGGAGAAAGTAGGTAATTTTTCTCAGTTCTAGCACTTTTTAATACAGGAGTAGAGAAGTATGTCAACGCCCATATTGCTTAACACAGAGGAGAGTTAATTATGTTAGTTTCAACTGTCAGTTATTCTACTTTCTCTTCACAATCAAAATGTAATTTATTTTCCGACAAAGTAGTGTGTTCGTAAATCAAGCACATAAGGACATATTTATAACATATCTATATGTATATATACATATATGCATATGCATACATATTTTATATCACATACTAAATATATGAAATAGATTTATTTATTTTTTAAAATTTAAATTTATTTGTTT
Source organism: Bos indicus x Bos taurus (assembly GCF_003369695.1). NCBI lineage: Eukaryota > Metazoa > Chordata > Mammalia > Artiodactyla > Bovidae > Bos > Bos indicus x Bos taurus. The sequence continues at coordinate 13,745,591 of NC_040076.1, read as the reverse complement.
TATTTGGAGGCTAATTACTTTACAATATTGTATTGGTTTTGCCATATATCAACATGATTTATCTAGATAAAGTTTATTCAAAAACCCAAAATATTTACCTGAAGGAGCCATAATATTAAAAGTAGGTTGAATTCAGTTCAGTCACTCAGTCGTCTCCGACTCTTTGCGACCCCATGAATCGCAGCATGCCAGGACTCCCTGTCCATCACCAACTCCCAGAGTTTACTCAAATTAATGTCCATTGAGTCGGTGATTCCATCCAGCCACCTCATCCTCTGTCATCCCCTTCTCCTCCTGCCCCCAATCCCTCCCAGCATCAGAGACTTTTCCAATGAGTCACTTCTTCGCATGAGGTAGCCAAAGTATTGGAGTTTCAGCTTTAGCATCAGTCCTTCCAATGAACACCCAGGACTGATCTCCTTTAGAATGGACTGGTTGGAACTCTTTGCAGTCCAAGGGACTCTCAAGAGTCTTCTCCAACACCACAGTTCAAAAGCATCAAAATTTCAGCACTCAGCTTTCTTCACAGTCCAACTCTAACATCCATACTTCATCACTGGAAAAACCGTAGCCTTGACTAGATGGACCTTTGTTGACAAAGTAATGTCTCTGCTTTTTAATATGCTGTCTAGGTTGTTCATAACTTTTCTTCCAAGGAATAAGTGTCTTTTAATTTCATGGCTGCAATCATCATCTACAGTGATTTTGGAGTCCAAAATAAATAAATAAATAAATAAAGTCTGACACTATTTCCACTGTTTCCCCGTCTATTCCTCATGAAGTGATGAGACCAGATGCCATGATATTAGTTTTCTGAATGTTGAGCTTTAAGCCAACTTTTTCACTCTTCTCTTTCACTTTCATCAAGAGGCTCTTAGTTCTTCTTCACTTTCTGCCATAAGGATGGTATTATCTGCATATCTGAGGATATTGATACTTCTCCCAGCAATCTTGATTCCAGCTTGTGCTTCTTCCAGCCCAGTGTTTCTCATGATGTACTCTGCATATAAGTTAAATAAGCAGGGTGACAATATACAGCCTTGACTACTCCTTTTCCTATTTGGAACCAGTCTGTTGTTCCATGTCCAGTTCTAACTGTTGCTTCCTGATCTGCATACAAGTTTCTCAAGAGGCAGGTCAGGTGATCTGGTATTCCCATTTCTTTCATAATTTTCCACAGTTTATTGTGATCCACACAATCAAAGGCTTTGGCATAGTCAATAAAGCAGAAATAGATGTTTCTCTGAAACGCTCTTGCTTTTTCCATGATCCAGCGGATGTTGGCAATTTGACCTCTGGGCCCTCTGCCTTTTCTAAAACCAGCTTGAAACCTGGAAGTTCATGGTTCATGTATTGCTGAAGCCTGGCTTGGAGAATTTTGAGCATTACTTTACTAGCATGTGAGATGCGTGCAATTGTGCAGTAGTTTGAGCATTCTTTGGCATTGACTTTCTTTGGGATTGGAATGAACACTTACCTTTTCCAGTCCTGTGGCCACTGCTGAATTTTCCAAATTTGCTGGCCTATTGAGTGCAGCACTTTTACAGCATCATCTTTCAGGATTTGAAATACCTCCACTGGAATTACATCACCTCCACTAGCTTTGTTTGTAGTGATGCTTTCTATGACCCACTTGACTTCACATTCCAGGATGTGTGGCTCTAGGTGAGTGGTCACACCATCGTGATTATCTGGGTCATGATGATCTGTTTTGTACGGTTCTTCTGTGTATTCTTGCCACCTCTTCTTGGGTAATGCTATTTGACTGATTTATCTAAACAGATTTATTTTATTTCCACAGACACAGAATAATTTATTAAAGAAAAATAAACATATGTCACTAGAAAAGAAGGCCTAATTTTTAATATGCATCCACTTCTGAAACAACTGGACAGAAGTATGTATTCACTGGTTGATAAATATTGTACTTTATGTATTCAGGTATAATAACAATCTCTTGCTCAGATATAAAGCTGAAACAGGGATTGGTACCTGACCCAAAATCAGCCACTGAGAACCTGAGAGTTCCAAAAATAAGGTCTATTTTCAACATTCTCTTTAATGGGAGCACTTTCTGGTAGATTCATTGGTAACAGCAATCACAGAAAGTAAATAGTGTAGATTCCAATGAAATACAAGAGAAAATCAGAATGAAGCAACTAGGATGTTGGGTAAAATTATTATTTATTTTTGTCCTGATAAGGAAATGGACAGATGATAAATCACCAGTTTGCTCTTAGGGAAGATTACTAGAGTAGGGAAATGAATTGATGTGTGTCCTTAGGGAGACAAAGCAGAGTTATATCTGAAATGTATTATTGTAGTTTCTATATTAAGGACTTAATCCGAGTGGCATATGAGTGTACTGGCTTGTTCTCTCTCTCCCAAACTATCTGTCTCTGTCTCTCACTTTCTGTCCGTTATATAATTATTCAGCTACTTAATATATGTGACAATGTTTCTTATGCTTTTTCCAAAGAGGAGGAAATTTCTCTTTTTCTCAGTTCTTTTGCTTGGTCTAATAATTAAATTGATACAGGACAGACAAATAGGAGGAAAAAAGTATGATTCATAGATATGCAGGCCTTACAGAAATGGGACCTAAGAGGTGAAGATTTAGTAACTTTTACACACACAAACACACACAAAGAACATGTGAGGAATTGACTGAACAAAGAAATTTAGGCTTTGTTGCTCAATTAGTGAAGAATCTAAGCAGGGTTTGGGCTTGGAGTAGAAAATTAGTAAAGAAATAGCAAAGCTTATTTGTACAAGTTTCTTGGCCCTGAATTCCCTATTTCTGGAGATAAATACATTTTTTTTCTTTCCTCCTGGTACAGGGAGGGGCTCTTTAACATGAGCCATTTATTTTTTGCTTTCTGGGGGACAGAGAGGAGGAGGATCAGAGTGTTCTTTCTACACTGACTCTTTTCTCAAGTAACTTTAATTCAAAATAGTCAGTATGCCACTGTGGAATATTTTGAAGTGGGCTGCTCTGAACCCCTACCCTTGTAAATAGAGGAGCCTAATAAGAACACAGTTGTAAGCAACTGTCAGATTTTGGGATGTGTGGAAATTTTAGACTGTATGAAAACAGTAAATATAAATCCTTGGCCACATAGTGAATTTTAGTGAATCAAATCATGTTTTATCAAAGTTCCAAAGGTTTGATTAACTAATTAGAATTGAAGACTGATTCTAAAAAAAGAACATAGTTATATACTGGAAATAAAATAGTGATATTACAATGGGATTTATATTTCATATCTATGTTTTATTGAAGAAAGCACAACAAAGAAAAAAATTTAAAAAAAAAAGGCAGGTGCATTTCAACTTTGAAGAAATGATGGATAGGAAAGAGAAATGGTGGGATGGCAGATGATGACAGCATATGAGAGGGTTGATTTACACTCATTTTGGAAATTGAGAGTAAATGAATCTTGTAGTAGTATTGGCTGGAATAAAGTCTGAATCAAACCTCAAGATTCTTGAGATTTTAAAATGACCCATTCAATGACCCATAGATCTGTCCTAGCTTCTCTGTCCTCCACAGCCTAGTCCATCTCCTCTCCTCCTTCTGCACAGTTCACTGTATTCAAAAGACTGACCTGTATGAACTTTATCAACAGGATTTCTTTTCTCCTGGCTTTGCATTAATTTTGGCCAATGGAGAGCCCTGAACAGTAATCAGAAAACATATGAGTTCATTATGTTTCCCTTCATTTTATTTCTTAGGTTGCCATCAGGAGGTGAATGTATCACCACCCTGGAAAAGGACCTTTCCACACACTCACTTCTCAAGCTCATTATCCACTCTTTGTTTTGATTTTCCGGACTTAAGGATAGTAATTTGTGCTATAACTAGCTTTAGGATACTTAGGGCTTCCCTGGTGGCTCAGACAGTAAAAAATCTGCACTAAATGCAAGAGACCTGGGTTCAATCCCTGGGTTGGGAAGATCTCCTGGAGAAGGGAATAGCAACCTACTCCAGTATTCTTGCCTTGAAAATCCCCATGGGCAGAGGGGCTTGCCAGACCACAGTCCATAGGGTCACAAAGAGTTAGACACAACTTAGTGACTAACCCCCTCCACACACACACACAAGATACTGTACTGTTTCATTTCTCCCACATTCTATCCACATAACTGTAAATAGTACCTTTCTTAATTTATTTTCTCAGCTTTTTTGTTTCCCACATTACTTGAGTAATAATTGACATATATATAAGGTTGAAGTAGACAATATGATGGTGTTGTTCAGTTGCTCATTCGTGTCCAACTCTTTACAACCTCATGGACTGCAGCCTACCAGGCTTCCCTGTCCTTCACTATCTCCCACAGTTTGCTCGGACTCATGTCCATTGAGTCAATGATGCCATTCCACTATGTCATTCTCTGTCACCCTCTTCTCCTCCTGCTTTCAATCTTTCCCACCGTCAGGGTCTTTTCCAATGGGTTGGCTCTTAACATCAGATGGACAAAGTTTTGGAACTTCAGTTTCAGCATCAGACCTTCCAATGAATATTCACGGTTGATTTCCTTTAGGATTGACTGGTTTTATTTCCTTGCCATCCAAGGGAATCTCAAGAATCTTCTCCAGCACGACAGTTTGAAAGCATAAGTTCTTTGGCACTCAGCCTTCTTTATGACCCTACTCTCAAGGTCAAGATAGTGAACACATCTTTTATCACATTTTAGTTAACTTTTGTGGGTGTGTGTGGGTAGTGAAAATATTTAAGTAACTTCTGAGTATACAATATTGCATTAATAACTAGAGTTGCCATGTTGTACATTAGATCCTCCAAACTTCGTAATTAGCTGCTTCTTTCTGGATCCTGAGTTAGAATCTTGAGCCATTTAGTTAAAATTTCATGGAAATTTTGGTGTTTTTCCTTAAAGGAATAATAAATTTAAAAGGCAATAATGTTTTTAAGACTGAGCTGAAAAAATACAAGAAAACTTGAGACTTCCATGAAACATTTTTGTTGTAATTTTTATTTATAAGAAGTACTATTTCAAATGTAAAGATATCACAAGTGCACATTTGTTTAGAAATAGAACATTATCTTCTCTTTCTAAGAATCCTAGATTAGGGGGGTGGTGAAAGTTTATTCATAAATATTTACTTTCCTTCCCAAACTACCTTTCTCTTCCTACCATCTACATTTTTTACCACTGCTTTATGGGCTTAAGAGACACTTCTAGATCCAACCAAGTGCCCCATATATTTTTACACTTTATACATAGATTTTTACCTCTGTATACATAGCAAATAAAACAAATATGATTCCCATTCAGGAAATTAAGATGAGGATACTATATAAACTACATAACATGTTCATTTTATACACACAAGAGCAAATAAAGTGATTGCAAAATTGAAAAAGGAAACAAAGATATTGGAGAACTAGGAATCAAACAAGAGCATTAAACATGGGTTCAGCCCTCCTGTTTCCTTAGCAGTGGATTTACAAGGGATCAATGCAGCCAGTAGTCTGACTTTAGTGGGGTGATAAGAACCAAAATCATCTCAAATGAAATGGGTGACTAAAGTAAGAATCACTGCAAAGCTGTGTGGTTTATTTCTGCTTAACAAAGGCATGTTTTGATATCCAAACTATGGAACCAACTGAGAGGTGATAACAGCTGGATCATTTCAGCATAATATATGAACCAAAGGAAATATTAATGAAAGATGCTAGAATTAAACAATTAATGCCAAATTTTCCTTTGTGTTAATTTACCAACATGCTTTGCTTAATAAAGTTAACATACAATTACTTAGACCACATAGTTACAAAGTTTCAGAACTAAAAAGGCTATGAACAATTGTTATGTTAAACATATTTTCAAGATCTCATAGGTAATTAATAAAGAAGACACAATTGCAAGTGTTTTACTTCAGTTTTCCCATCTTTTGCATCGATCATCTTGTGCTTTCTTTAATATACTCTAAGTACAGACACTTACATGAGACTTTTCTCACTTCCATAGCATAGCTGTCTTCATTCACCGCATAGCTGACAGAAAATTTGCCAGATCTGTCCTAAATTTTTGATAAAATATCAGTGAAATAAATATTTTAAAAGTTTAAACAATCAAGTTTTTTTTTTTTTTTGAGAATGTGCAAGTAAACATGGGTCAGCTTAAAAGTAATTCATTAAAAAATTTTACTTGTCCATTGCTTATTTACTTATCAAAAAATGTGTTAAGTCCTTATTATGCACCTGATACAGATTCAGATGCTATTGACAAAAATATTGAAGAGAGAGATTCAAAAATAAGATAATTTCAGATACTGATAAGTGAACTAAAGAAATTAAAATGTTAATGAGCCTCAGAAAAATCAAAGCCAAGGAATCCTAGTTGATCAGATAAAACATTTTTTGTTATATGGCAATTGAGTTCTCTATGTGTTCACTTGTGTCTGACAATTTCCGACCCTATGGACTATAGCCTGTCAGGATCCTCTGTCTATGGGTTTCTCCACTCAAGAATACTAGAGTGGGGCTGCCATTTCCTACTCCAGGGGACATTATCCACCCAGGGATCGAAACTGCATCTCTAATGTCTCCTGCATTGGCAGGTGGGTTCTTTATTACTAGCGCCACCAATAGAACAGAGATATACTTGGTGGGATAGTCCAAGTCAAAAGATTAAAATAACAATGTCTCTTTACTGAGTAAAAAGAAAAGTAAGAACTAGTGCAGGGACAAAAACTTAGTGTAACCTGAGAATAGCAATACAGACAGTTTGGGTGCAGCAAATTGAGAATAAAGATTACTTCATGTAGGAAATTATAGACTATTTTAAGGTTATATGGGTAGTGTTCAAAGTGCTAAATCTTTGGATTTTTTAAAATTTTATTTTATTGCTTTTTTTAAAAAAAATAAGAGTTGAAGAACGCATGACTGGGGGGTTTGAAAGACTGCTCTCTTGTACGTCTTGAAAAAAATAGACAGTACAAGAGAAAGAGAAAGCAATTACCAATAACTTAAATGTTATGATGTATACAAATGGTTGAGAAACTTATGAAAAGTTGAACTGTTGTATTAGTCATCAAGAAGATGCAAATTGTGGTGAATAGGGCATGACCAGTATTCAGAAACAAGGCATTTGGGAGTGTAAATTAGTACAGTAAGTTTGCAAAATGACTAGTAACCATTTAAAAGTTCATATTTGTAAATAATCTGGATGTTTGCATGCTAAGTTGCTTCAGTCATTTTCAAGTCTGTGCGACCCTATGGGCCATAGCCCACCAGGCTCCTCTGTCCATGGGATTCTCCAGGCAAGAATACTGGATTAGGTTACCATGCCCTCTTCCAGAAGATCTTCCTAATCTAGGGAGTGAACCCACGTCTTTCATATCTCCTACATTGGCAGTCAGATTCTTTACCATTAGCGCCACCTGGGAAGACCATATGTATAATCTACACCTTTGCCAAATAATACTTCTAGGTAACACTCCACAAGAATAAGCAGAAACATATACTAGTGGATATATTCAAGAATTCTCAAAACAGCCCTATTTATAATATTTACAATAGAATTCACTGGAAACTACTTTAGTGTTTATCAATAGAAAACAGATATGTATACTATGTTTTAATGACAGAATGAGAATGAATAAACCTTTAATACATCTGGCACTTTTGCATGGCTCTCACAAACATAAAGTTGAGTGAAAGATGGCCCACAGAATGGCACCACTGTTTCAATTCATGTAAGGTTCAAAAAGAGGCAAAGTGAACTTATGTTGATAGACATGGGGGAATCTTTTGGTCACTGGATACTGACTATTTCTGAGGTCATTTTATATTATATTTGTTGATATGGGAAACTTATGCTGATAGACACAGGTGGATCTTTTGGTCACTGGATACCGACTATTTCTGAGGTCATTTTACATTATATTTGTTGATATGGGAGGTTGCTATATGGGAATATACAGTTTAAAAATTCATCAGGTTGTGCTCCAACTTTGTGTGTTTTCTTTTCTAATGGCCAAGAAATAATATTAGTAGGATTTCTAGATGGTAATAGACTTTATGTGGAGTCAAAAGAAGACGTTGCTGTAATTAGGAATAATAATGGTTGCATACTCTAGAAGTGGGAGTGGGTGAGATTGTTGCATTCATCATATATTCTGGAGGGGAAACATTTTTTTAACAGGTTAACTATAATTATTTGTAAAACTGAGTTCAGGTCTTATTTCTATATATGTATAAAAAATGTCTCAGGAATAAAATAAAGGACATAAGGATAGAAACTAAAGTTCAGGATTTTATTTATGGTATGTCAAAAAAAATCTGAATTTTCTTTCAAAAAGTCCGTCTTTTAAATTATCTATAGTATTAGAAATAACAACATTACAATTCCTAATTTGGTCTATAATTTCATAAAAAGTGGTTTCTTTTACACAGTAACCAGCTTAAGAAGATTATCATTTTAATTATCTTTCCCTTCTTCGATATGGCATTTTAACTGTTCTTAGCATCTTCTTTATGAATTGTCCTCCAAATGAGGCTACTTAATATAGCTCAAAAGTCAGGACATTCCACATTAGGAACAGAGGAGTCAGGAATAATAGTTTAGGTAATGATCTATAGCCTGCCAAGTGTCATGTTGCAGAAAAGCCCAAAACATGGTCATGGAATGTTAATAGAAAGAATCGTAGTAGTTTCCTTCCCCTTCATTCATCTCTGTCCTCATGACATAAGCCCTTCAGTGTGTCTGAGTCAGTTTCTATTCCTAAAACAAACTTAGTACCTTCAAAAAACATAAATTCAGGGGAAAATAATGTATGTGCAATTATGGCTGATTAGTGCAGAAAGATAGGACACTGAAAGATGAATTCTCCAGGTCGGTAGGTGGCCAATATGCTACTGGAGATCAGTGGAGAAATGACTCCAGAAAGAATGAAGAGATGGAGCCAAAGCACAAACAACACCCAGTTGTGGATGTGACTCTTGATGGAAGTAAAGTCCGATAATATAAAGAGCATAGGAACCTGGAATGTTAGGTCCATGAATCAGGACAAATTGGAAGTGATCAAAAAGGAGATGACAAGAGTGAACATCAACATTTTAGGAAGCAGTGACCTAAAATAGACTGGAATGGGTGAATTTAAATCAGAAAACTGCTATATCTACTACTATAGGCAAGCATCCCATAGAAGAAATGAAGTAGCCATCATAGTCAACAAAACAGTCCAGAATGCAGTACTTGGATGCAATCTCAAGAACAATAGAATGATCTCTGTTCATTTCCAAGGCAAACCATTCAATATCAGAGCAATCCAAGTCTATGGCCTGACTAGTAATGCTGAAGAAGCTGAAGTTGAACAGTTTTCTGAAGACCTACAAGATCTTCTACAATTAACACACACAAAAAGATGTCCTTTTCATTAAAGGAGACTGGAGTGTAAAAGTAGGAAGTCAAGAAATTCCTGGAATAACAGGCAAATTTGTCCTTGGAGTACAGAATGAAGCAGGGCAAAGGCTAACAGAGTTTTGCCAAGAGAATGCACTGGTCATATCAAACACCCTCTTTCAACAACACAAGAGAAGACTCTACACATGGATATCACCAGATGGTCAATACCGAAATCAGATTTATTATATTATTTGCAGCCAAATATGGAGAAGCTCTATAAAGGCAGCAAAAACAAGACTGGGAGCTGACTGTTGCTCAGATCATGAACTCATTATTGCCAAATTCAGACTTAAATTTAAGAAAGTAGGGAAAACCATTAGACCATTCAGGTATGACCTAAATCAAATATCTTATCATTATATAGTGAAAGCGACAAATAGCTTCAAGGGATTAGATCTGATGGACAGAGTACCTGAAGAACTATAGATGGTTTGTGAAATTGTACAGGAGGCAGTGATCAAGACCATTCCCAAGAAAAAGAAAAGCAAATAGGTTAAATGGTTGTCTGAGGAGGCCTTAAAAGTAGCTGAGAAAAGAAGAGAAGCTAAAGACAAATGAGAAAAGGAAAGATATACCAATTTGAATGCCGAGCTCCAGAGAATAGCAAGGAGAGATAAGAAAGCCTTCTTCAGTGATCAATGCAAAGAAATAGAAGAAAACTATAGAATGGGAAAGACTAGAGATCTCTTCAAGAAAATTAGAGATACCAAGGGAACATTTCATGCCAAGATGGGGTCAATAAAGGACAGAAACGGTATGGGCCTAACAGAAGCAGAAGATATTAGGAAGAGGTGGCAAGAATACACAGAAGAACTGTACAAAGAATATCTTCACAACCCAGATAATCATGATGGTGTGATCACTCACCTAGAGCCAGACATCCTGGAATGTGAAGTCAAGTGGGCCTTAGGAAGCATCACTATGAGTGGAGGTGATGGAATTCCAATTGAGGTGTTTCAAATTTTAAAAGATGATGCTGTGAAAGTGCTGCACTCAATATATCAGCAAATTTGGAAAACTCAGCAGTGGCCACAGGACTGGAAAAGGTCAGTTTTCATTCCAATCTCAAAGGAAGGCAATGCCAAAGAATGCTAAAGCTACTGCACAATTGCACTCATCTCACATGCTAGGAAAGTAATGTCAAAATTCTCCAAGCCAGGCTTCAACATATGTGTACTATGGACTTCCACATGTTCAAGGTCGATTTAGACAAAGCAAAGGAACCAGGGTTCAAATTGCCAACATCCATTGGATCATTGATAAAGCAAGAGTTCCAGAAAAATATCTACTTCTGCTTTATTGACTATGCCAAAGCCTTTCACTGTGTGGATCACAACAAACTGGAAAATTCTTCAAGAGATGGGAATACCAGACCACCTGACCTGCCTCCTGAGAAATCTGTATGCAGGTCAAGAAGCAACATTTAGAATTGGACATGGAACAATAGATGGGTTCCAAATCGGGAAAGAATTATTCCAAGCCTGTATATTGTCACCCTGCTTATTTAACTTATATGCAGAGTACATCTTAAGAAATGCTGGGCTGGATGAAGCATAAGCTGGAATCAACATTACTGGGAGAAATATCAATAACCTCAGATATGCAGATAACTGACCCTTCTGGCAGAAAGTGAAGAAGAACTAAAATGCCTCTTGATGAAAGTGAAAGGAGAGAGAAAAAGTTGGCTGAAAACTCAATGTTCAAAAAACTAAGATCATGGCTTCTGGTCCCATAACTTCATGGCAAATAGATGGGTAAACAATGGAAACAGTGAGAGACTTTATTTTGGGGGACACAAAAATCATTGCAAATGTGACTAGAGCCATGAAATTAAAAGATGCTTGCTCATTGGAAGAAAATCTATGACCAACCTAGACAGCATATTAAAAAGCAGAGACATTTCTTTGCCGACAAACGTCCATCTAGTCAAAGCCTTGGTTTTTCCAGTAGTCATGTATGGATGTGAGAGTTGGATTGTAAAGAAAGCTGAGCGCTGAAGAATTGATTCTTTTGAACTGTGGTGTGGGAGAAGACTCTTGAGACTCCCTTGGACTGCAAGGAGATCCAACCAGTCTATCCTAAAGGAGATCAGTCCTGGATGTTCACTGGAAGGACTGATGCCAAAGTTGTAACTCCAACTTTTTAGCCACCTGATGCATTCCTTTCTTTGGAAGGAATGATGCTAAAGCTGAAACTCCACTACTTTGGCCACTTTATGAGAAGAGTTGACTCTTTCAAAAAGACTCTGATGCTGGGAGGGATTGGGGGCAGGAAGAGAAGGGGACGACGGAGGATGAGATGGCTGGATGGCATCACTGACTCAATGGATGTGAGTCTGAATGAACTCCGGGAGTTGGCAATGGACAGGGAAGCCTGGCGTGCTGCAATTCTTGGGGTTGCAGAGTCGGACACGACTGAGTGACTGAACTGGACTGAACTGAACTGATGCAAAGAACTGACTCATTTGAAAAGACCCTGATACTGGGAATAACTGAAGGTGGGAGGAGAAGGGGTCAACAGAGGATGAGATGGTTGGATGGTGTCACCGACTCAATGGAGACGAGTTTGAGTAGGGTATGGGAGTTGTTTGTGGACAGGGAAGCCTGTTGTGCTACAGTCCATGGAGTTGCAAAGAGTCAGAAATGATTAAGCAACTGTACTGAACTGAACCGAACTTTTTGCGGACATCATCACAACAGTATAAAGCAATTTTCCTCCAATTAAAAAATAAATTTTAAAAAGAAAAGAAAAAAACAGAGTTCATTAATTCAAAGTTTCTCTGCGCAAGATGTCTAGGCATGATATGGCTGGTTCTCTAAAAATCTGCAAAGAAGGTGTCACTCAGGGCTGGGTTACTATCTCAAGGTTCTATTGGAGAGAAATCTGTTCCATGCTTACATGTGTTTTGGTACCAATCTGTTTCTTGAGACTTTGGAAACCAGAGCTTTAGTTTCTTGCTAGCCGTAAGCTAGAGGCTACTCTCACTTATTTGTCATGTAGACCTTCCAGCAAGGCTCTTGGCTTCATCAAGGCAAGCAAGAGAGTGAAAAGCTCTACAAAATGGGTACTACAATCCTATGTAAATTAATCACATGATCCTTCCTGACATCGTTTCATTTTGATATATTCTATTGGTTAGAAGCAAGTCACAGATCCTGCTCATATTCACATTGAGAGAATCACATAGGGGCTGGAACACATGGGAGCTATCATGAAGGCCACTCTAGAAGACTATTCATCCCAGTCCATCCTCTGATCTTCAATGATTCACATTTGTACCACATGCAGATTACATGTGCCTTCTTCTTGCAAATGTTCACCAAGAATTTTAGTCCAATATAGTGTCTGCTCAAAAATCCAAATCTCATCACTGTGATTGTATATAAGCAGTGTTATCTGCTTGCTTACTGGGAATTAAAGTTGGGGTATACTTCTAGTTCTTACTGTCCTTGTCCCTTCTGGCTTTGTCAGTTTTTCTGTTGAAATAATTTTCTCAAAAACTCTGTGTATCCCCCATGGAATCAATTGAGATTCATTCTTTTCACAAAATCCATATTAAGGGGTCATTTTGAGGTAAGCTTTTCCTTATCTTGACCTGGCTGAGCTGGCTAAGTGACATTACTCTTGCTTCCTAGAGACACTATGGTTTAACTGAGAGATTTTATGAGACACATCCTTCATCTGTTAAAAGGAAATTTTACATGATTAAATATTCTCACATTTAAACTTTCTGACTATTTAGGAACAGTTTATACCATCATGCTCTTACTATTTCTCTAGGCATGTTTTCGTGACAATGCTCAAAAGCCATTTCTAAATTTTAATATTCTTTCCCATTGGGAGAGGCTGAGACTGTCCCAAATTGTTACACTCTAGTTTTTCTTATTTAACAGATCTTTATGAAATTTATCTTATTCTTCTTGAATTTTACTATAAGCATGAAAAAAAAAAGTGGGGTCACAAAGAGTTGGACACAACTTAGTGACTGAACTACAATGAAAAAGAATCCATTCTGCTTGGACATAACCTTAGGTAGGTCACTGAATTAATTAGACTCACTTTTTTACTTTCCACATTGTTGCAGACAATAGCGTTCTGCTAAGGTTGCTAAGGTTCTACAAGTGTATAATAACGTTTATCATTTTTTTTTTGTTCCAACACCATATTTTGCTTCCTCTGTAAGATGATCCAAGTTCAGATCTGTATAGTCAGTGAGCCTTCACAATCTGCATTTTTAAAGTACATATTTCTAATAATCTATCTAATATGATTTAGGTTTTGTCCATCAGAGTCTTCAAAATACTTCTAGCTTCCATCCATTGCCAATTTTCAGAGTTATTCCTAAAAGTTGTAGGTATCTGTTATGGCACTACTCCACTTCCATGTATCAGAATCTATATTAGATTCATTTTACTCAGTACGAATTGCTACATATTGAGGTACTTAAAACAACACATTTACTTATAATTTTTGAAAGCCGTATGTCCAGATATGGCCTCACTGCAAAGAGGCAATAAACATATTGGTTTGGGATAAGTTCTCAACTGAAAGCTCAAATGTAGAGGAATATGATTACAAACCTGCATTGTTGTTAAGAGTATTACTTTTTGGCTTTTTCTGGAGGCCATCTTTTGTACCTAGAGGCCACCTTAAGTTCATTACCATGTGGGTCTCCATTATGCCTAATTTCTTCTTAAAAGACTGGAAGGAAATGAAGCATTCCACCAAGATGAATGCTACACTTAAATAATGTAACTATATCATCAAATACGCATAATCACTTATGTCTTGTCAACTTTGTCATATTCTATTGGTTATAAGCAAGTAATAGCTTTAAATACACTCAGGAAGTGGAGATCATGGATATAAGAGACTACCAAGAGGTGGTAATCATGGAGTCCATCCTAAGAATGAATCTACCAAAAGGTTTACCCTAAAAACCTCCTTTGAACCCTGATCCTGATATTTTCTTAGGGACAAGAATTTTATGTGTATTATTTACTTTAGTTCTTTACAGCAATGTCTAATCACATGTCATGTTTTTCTTCTTTCACATGTGAGAAAATTTTTGTTGTTCAGTTGCTAAATCGTGTTTGACTCTTTGAGACCCTGTGGACTGCAGCACACTGGGTCCTTCTGTCTTTCACTATCTCCCAGAGTTTGCTCAGACTTAGGTCCATTGAGTCAGTGATACCATCCAATCATCTCATCCTCTGCCATGCTTTTCTCTTACTGCCTTTGATCTTTCCTAGCATCAGGATCTTTTCCAATGAGTTGGCCCTTGGCATCATGTGGCCAAAGTACTGGAGCTTCAGCTTCCACATCAGTCCTTCCAATAAATATTCAGGATGGATTCCCTTTAGGATTGACTGGTTTGATCTCTTTGTTGTCTAAGGGAGTCTCATGAGTCTTCTCCAGCATCATATGTGCCAATGGTAATACAAAGAGTATGTGATCATATCTAATTTTGCATTTAGTACAAT